>NW_023459832.1:0-47650 GCF_013731165.1 Rhagoletis pomonella | reverse complement strand
AATAAAAGAGAAAATTCTGTAGAATAGAAAAGGGCTAGAATTTTTTGGGCGTAGCGACGAAAAGGTATACAAAATCGCCTTTTAAAATCATATCCCTTAAAATCATTGAAAAAAACTTGCGATATTTATTTTTGAAAAAATTATATGTTGAAGACTAATATAAACACAACAAAGGTTAACAGAAAACAAAAATAATTAAATGGCCATTTTCAATCCCTGTTCGTCCTTGCGAATAAAAAAAAATGTTTTAACACATTTTTCTTTCATTTGGTACCTAAATTGTTATTCTACATTGCACTGATTTCTTTTAATAATTTTTTTAATCAATCATATCTTTGAAATCCCAAAGTCCTTTTAAATCATTCTGACGTCAGAGATAAAAACTAAAAATGCAGTTTTAACTTTAAATGAATTTAGTTTAACTTAACTTAATATTCATCGAATTATTTACACAATTTTTTTTTTAAGTTTTAAAAAACTACATTTTTTGCAACAACTTCATCTTTGAGTATTGAGTAGCTTTAGTAAAAAAATGCCTAATTTCTTTAACAAAAAAGCTTAAGCAAGGAAGTTTAGCGAGTTGAGTGGCTTACCCATATGCAGCCTTAACTTCGTGCATGTACAAATACCCACTTACTCACATTGTCCCTGCAACCACGCAGAATTACGATAACTGCAGCCAGCAAAAATTAAGCGGAAAAAATCAAACACAAAAAAAACTGCCAAACTGCCAATTAAATTCTCATTCTTAATCTCCTCGGTGCTGTTGTGAAGCGTTAGCGTGAAGCGCCTTGACCTCGTTTGCATTTCACTTGGCAACCATCTATTACGCAGGAGGAAAAAATCGCCAACTTTTTTTCCTGTTGAAACTCACTTTGAATTTTTTTATATTTTTTTTTTGTTCGCAATACTAATTCGCACTTTTATAACTTCTGCCAAATTTAGCTCCTGGTTATTGTGAAAATGCATGCCGTAATAGTACTTAAATCGCTGCTCGTATTGCGTGGTATACTAAATTTAGGTCAACATCCACAAATATTTGCAGTTCCTGCCGCTATTTACATACAGTTTTTCTTTTCGCTTTTTGCCCGATTACCACCTTTGAATTAATATGAAATTTTTACTAATTTACAGTTGCTCTTAATAATTTTCCATTTACGTTGTTGCATTTTATATGCGCGTTTGCACCGTTTTTTTTTTTTGCGCCCATAATGAACCCTATAACTTTATTAAGTAATCAGTATTGTGAAAAATGCGCGCATTAAGAGTGCAAAGTGATGGGTGGGCGTGTATAGGAAAGTACTCATACAATGTTAAGCAAGCGAAAGTTAAAAGCAAAATGAATCATGCTTGCAGCATCTCCTCAACATTCGCTTTCCCGTGCTCTGACCCAATTTTTTCCTCACCGTTCTTTGGAACGCAAGTTCTCGTTCTACCCGTAGCAGCCAGCAGATGCTTACGAGTATTTACGCATTCACTTTGTTGTTGTTTTTTGTTTTATGCCATTGTTGCTATTGCCCTATAATCGCTGAAGCAGAAATCCCACTGCCACTGCCAATTCCTCCATAATCGTACCGCGTCAGACAGACGTTCGTTCGTTCGTTCAGTGAATTAGTAGTGGGTGTGGCGGTGTTGAGAGTGAGGGTGTGTGTGTGTGCAAAAGCAATACTAGCAACAGCATCTCTGTCGGTCTATTTCGGATTGGCCAAGAAGCGGCCACAATATAGTATTACTATGGGGATTAATTAACTTTATGAATATTCAATGCGAATACTTTTTGTTTTGGTTTCTTTGTGCAGAAGAGTAAAGTTGAAACTAGGCGATGCGAGCATATTGTAAAATCATATTTTTAATTTTTCCTTGTATAGTACTATTTTCATGAGAACAGTAGGTAGGATGGAAAGGAAATATAATTGGCGTTCGATTTCAACCACAGCAGCATTTATGTTGTATGTGCATATATATATATATATATATATATATGTATGTATGTATATTTTGTGTATGTATGTATATCTGGTGTACATGAAATATGGATTGGGTAAGTTTGAATATGGCTTTGGGACTTAAAATAAAAGCAAGCTAAAAGCTAATATTCACATAAGCACTTTTACCACTACCAAGACTTTTATGGCAAACAAATTAAGAGATACTTCACCACAAATCGTTAAGCTATCATTGATATAGTTTTTCATGTATGTATGTATTTTGATTTTGTTATCAATATAACTAAAGATATTTGCAATTATCTTTCTGCTTATTGATACACGTCAGCGGCAAAATGTTGCAACTATTTGCTCTGAGTGCAGCAACATCAACTTCTCTTCGTCTTAGGCTGTATAGCAACAATAAACGACTAACGCAAGAGTATTTCTGGTTAAAATAACACATAGAATCAAATTTTCAATGGAAGTTAATGCACCAAACACCATACATATTTATCTACTAGCAGGAAGTGTTAGAACTTCGAGTTCTTTCAAAATTAAGTCAGAATCAGGATTTTAAATATGTATATCCGGTACGTTTCGAACCAGAAGTCAAATTTTAGTTTAAAGCATTTGCATTGCATTGCAACCAACTGATGGGCAAAAAAAGCGGCTTTGCTCCAAGAAAAAATACATTTTCTGGGACAATGAAATCGAAACACTAGTTTAGCTGGCCCAGAGGAACATCATACGTATTTGAGAAGGTCAATCAAATTGCCGAAAAACTTGTTGCAAAAAAATGTATAAGGGCGTTGTTATGCATACGGTGAACGGGCAAGGTTGGTCAAAGTTGTGGTTGCTTGCAATGCATAACGAAAAAAAAAATAAAATTACAGTGAGAGTGGGAACAGCACCGCATGACTAATCGATTGAAAATTGACCAGCCGGTAGACACCGAATCACTGAACAAAAATCGGATGGCTTGTGAATGGAATTTACTATTTGTTCATTTTAGTAGTGAAATGGAGTATTTTTCGTACTACTTCCTCCTCTTAGTAGCACAATAGTAGCGGCCGCCACAAATTGGAGGAGAACCTCGGCCAAAATATACATATGTATACCCTTTTTTACGTTTTTCCTTAATTTCATAAAACAAATACATACAACTGAATCAAAGAAAATAATATTCATTGCGATAATTAGATATTCAAGAAGAAGAAAACGCAGCAATATGACACTCCGGAAAATTGTATTACTAAAACTAAAAACCAGTGGTAAGGTTCTAACCGCAATTCTAGGAATATTGGTTACGCTGTAAAAAATATAAACCTAAACTTGGTTCGGTTACTCTTGTAGAGGCAGTCCTGGAATATTCCGACGGGAGCAAATATCAAGGAATTATTATTCATAAAAAGCTTCAAAACTTTTATTTAAATAAGACCTTTAGTGAAACCACTTGCGCCACGTGAACGAATGTATAGTCTGAACACAAACGTAATAGCGTTTTTGCGCATGATATTCCGATCGCAACTATTGTCTGATAAATAGGCAAAGACACATAAAACAAGTAAGAAAGTCTAAGTTCGGGCGGGGCCGAAAATTAAATATTAAATATATGCTTTCCACCTTTCCGAAAACTACCGCTAAATGGTAAGCCGGGGTGGTTTTACACTTATTTTAAACGTATTCGAGAGAGCCTTCACTTAGACATAATGATATAAACTTATATAGTCATATGCGGGCGGTATGATGCCAATTTTCCAAAATTCCAAACAATGTTACTTCTTTTCAAGGGATTGTTTTTATACCCGAGCGCACTTGTGCACAAGGGTATTATAACTTTGTTCACATAACGGTTGTTTGTAACAGGCAAAACGAATCGAGATAGATAAAGACAAATGTATACATAAATGATCAGAATGAAAAGAGAAATCGATTAAGCGGTGATTGTCTGTCCGTCCGTCTGTCCGTCCGTCTGTGCACACGATAACTCGAGTAAAAATTAAGATATCTTAACGAAACTTGGTACGTGTACTTCTTTCGGGCCTAGGACGGATGGTA
Organism: Rhagoletis pomonella; assembly: GCF_013731165.1. NCBI lineage: Eukaryota > Metazoa > Arthropoda > Insecta > Diptera > Tephritidae > Rhagoletis > Rhagoletis pomonella. Next base: position 43,664 of record NW_023459832.1, on the reverse strand, counting down.
TTGAAAATGGGCAAAATCGAACAATAACCACGCCTACCTCCCATATAACGCTTCCTTCCATTTCGTTTGGACAAAAATTACGTACGAAAGATGTAGTAACAAAACAACTTATCACAACTAAAGCACAGAGAATTTTTCACAATTTTATTTATTCTTTATAAAAAAAATTATACTAAATACATCAAAAAACATAAAAATAAAATTTCTAAACTTTGTGCAAAACTCAAGACATCCAATAAATTTGCATACAAATTTGCAAATTTTTAATTAGACTTTTTGTAAAAATTAAAAAAATGAAGTTTTGCAGCCCATTAAATTTTAATTGATTTTTGGTATTATTTTTACTGAGAGTTTCTTCCATACAAACTACAACGAAATTTTTCTGGCAACTTCAGACTTGCACTTTATTAATTGGTACAAAAGCTATATTTTCAAAATTTTTCTAACAGATCTGATTAGAAATTTTGATCAGATGAAAGAGTCTCCGAGCCAATAATTTTGTACGGCACTGTACTTATAAGCACTCTAGGTTTCATGAAAGAAAAAAAAATTTGAGTACAAGGTAACATTAAAATATCAGTCAAATTTTTCGTTGCTGTGGACTTGATTCAAAACTTCTGACTTTTCCTTAATATAATAATTGTAAAACTCTGTGCACGCCATTTTTAACGTATTTAGGTACATATGTATATTAATCATCAACTATTGCTTGTGCAAAGTTCAACTATCTGAAGATGTAACTATTTCACAAATGGAACTGGTGCACTGAGAGAAAGAAGTTTAGAATTAAAAAAACCTGCAAAATTTAAAAAATACGCATATGAAAGCACCAACCCAACTCGTAATACATTTAAGTATACACATTTTATTATTCAGTCTAGAAATATTAAATTCAAATACGCCCATAAAATATATAAATATATAAAAATGAAGCGCTTTGCACTTAACGGAAGCTTTTTCATAATTAAGTTAACAAATATATATTTAAATTCCATGCTGCCTGTAAGGGGATTTGAACCCTGACCCTCTGGAAATTAACAAATTGTGGCAAGTATCTCTGCGCACTCATCTACAGCCAGACATGTAAATTTGCATTCAAATGCTGAGTTAGAATCAACACCACGCGTGCGTGGTATTAAAGTGTTGTTTTTAAATACGAACATTTCACAACGATACTCAAATAAAAATATTCATGTTTACTATGCGTTATTTCCCTCAGTAAATTCATAAAATTGTAGTTATTTTTGAACTTTTATTCAAATTTGTGCAACCAAATCGAAAACCGGGACATTTAAATAAAACCCGGGACATTTTAAGGTTGGGCCGGGACACCGGGACAAATAGTCTAAAACCGGGACATGTCAGGGAAACCGGGACGTCTGGCAGCCCTAGTACTTGCACAAAAGACAATAGCTGGCCGTTTTTACCCGTGTTGTCATCGAAAATTCACCTCATCCAAGGTAATTCCAAAAAAATTTCGTGCATTTGTTCGGCTGCTCATGAGTTAATGCAAATAAAGGCTGCTTATGCAAATAACCGAGCCCGTTTGTCAACCGGACCGGAGGTCCTTTTCACCCATTCGCCATAGTCTTTGAGCATCTAACTGGGCACGATTGGGTTTTTTGAAAAAAAAATAACAGTTAGGCTTTCGATCAGGTAAGAATAAGTAAGAACGAAAGAAAATTTTTCTTACTGGGTATTATTACCAGCAGCAATTTGTGCGAGCAGTATTTACATTTTTTAACAACATTTGTATGCACGTTCATAAAACGTTTTTGCACGCTAATATTGATCATTTAAATGCCATGCGCGTTTCTTATTATTTTTGGTAAAAATATTATTTTTTTTCTTTACAATTACATAAATCAAATTGATAACTTCCGCCAAAGTAGTAGTAATACATACATATGTATGTAAGTATGTATTTATAAGTATACACTAGGGCAGCCTAAACAAAGTAAAGGCGGAATATTAATTCTCGTCACTCCCCTAGGACTTCCCAATATCGAAAAATGTAGACCCTTGTTTTTCTAAGTAAAAAAAAATATGTAGATGTCGCTCAAAGTCGCTCAAATATTTACCATGTAACGATCCTAGGGGGTGATGGCAATAAAATTCCGACACCACATTTTTCCCATGCCTTTTCTAACCACCCTAATATACACGCATACACGTATTTATTATACATTAAATATGCAAAAGCGATTATTCTGAAAGCTGTTTGTTAATTGCTGCTTCTTCAACTCATGCTTTTATCGACGTTGAAATGGAAGCAAAATAATTAAATAAGAACAAAAACCGATGTGTACGTTCCTCAGATACTTTTTGGCATATCGAAAAATATTTTTTTCTCTATGTTAAAATTGTGAACATATCTACTTAGGTATTCTTCATATACATACATATCTAAATAGAATTCTAAATCAATTTAATTAATCAGAAGTATGCAGTTTTGTATTTTAACGTTATGTTGGTTTTATTCGTTTACTTAAAGCAATTATGAAAAATTATTTATTGGAATCTTATGCCATTTCCATTCTCAACTATGCTCGTTGCATCTAATCACAATATGTATAAACTACTTGCTCTTTCTCTGGTCGCTGAACTTACCATTGTCTTCACTGCCTCTCTAAAGAGCCCGTCAGACGTGGCAATGCAATATATTTCGAAAGGGCTGTCAAATTGAGAAATTTCAGAAAGAAGTTGCATGAGCAGTCACACCTTGCATGTAAAGTGTCTTTCAAATTAAGGTTTTTTAATTCCGAAAGGCGAATTGCAGTTTGCTAGTGCAGAACAAGCAAGTTTAAATTTATTTCCGAAATCGATTTCCGTTCTCTCAATTGTAATCACATCTTGCAACTTTAATTTCTGAAATTGATTTACGAAATGTTACAGAAAGGTCTTTCTGACTGTTCACACATCAAAATAAAATTTCTCTTTCTCAATTTGACAGCGAATTGCGTGGAAAAGTTGGAAACATTGCCACGTCTGACACGCTCTTAAATTACTCTCTAAAATTTAATCCTAAGTGGTTCTTTATTGAAAACTTGTATGTGAAATCTTGAACTAATTCAAAGTAAATATCATAGTACTTTATCAAAATATCTCTGATATCTTTTACGCCATTCTTTCTCCTCCTCAACCGCTATCGTTTGAATCCAAATTTCAAATTTTGTGCAATATTTAAAAAAACAACAAACTTTTACGAAATTTCCAGATTTTGCATGCAGATCGTAGGACATTAAATTTTAATGTAATACAGTGCAAGTTTGAAGTAGGTGGAACTTACTGTTTTGTACTGTCGATAGTGTTGATTTTTGGAAATTAAATTTTTGAAGCACTGTTTGCAGCTCCCAAGAATAGCGAAAAATTCATATACAAAATTACTTAGAAAATAATTTTTTTTCTATCAACATTTCTTAAATCATTTTCAAGCTCTGAAGAAAAAAATTTCATTTATTTATTTCTTCAAGAAAATTCATAACAAAGGCAAAGAACTTTTTCAAACAACAGAAATAATTAAAAATATTGATTGTGCCCTTAAAGCTGTATCTCGTTTTCTTCATATAAAAAATCCAACAAACACGGACTTTTTTATATCGAGAAAATGAGTTTGAAACTTGGATTCTTTACGCTTTTTTATAAGAAATCAATTAAAACTAATTAATAAAAAATTAAAAGCCAAACTGGTCAATATGTGGGTGGCGTATAATTGTGTTAAGCACTTTACTTTTGGTTGGAAATTATTTGATATTGCTCAGAATCACTTAGGTGGCTACTCGTACTTACGAAAACTTTAAATTTCAAATACTTTTGCCAACATTTTCCAATAAACACATTTTAAACTAGCGTTCTGTGAGAGTGCTACGCACGTTTGCTTACTTAGTAGCTTTAATACATATTTGTGTACGTACAAATTTCATACAACATTTTCACAATTGTAAAAGCAATTCACCACTGCAGTTGAGTAGTTGTTTGCCTTGATACCTGGCAGTTCTGGAAAACTTTAAAGCATATTGCAAGTAGTCAGGAATTTTCCGTAGTTTTCGCTTTTTCATTATTTTATTTTTATTTTTTAAAGCAAAAATGCCTTAGGGTGCCTTTTATTTGCTACCTTTTTTTCAACTCTCATTTCGTAGTTCGCATATACTAGTTTTTACAAGTTGTACTACCTACATAGTTGCTGCTACTGGCAGTTGTGCTGTCAAGTGTAAAATTTTAATGTATGCATACAGTTCCGGGAAACTTGAGTTAAAGTTTTACGCCACCAGCTCTCTGCCAGGCAACAAGCAGCACTGAGAAGCATGCATAAAACTTCTCTTCTCTCGCACACATACGCACGTGGTTAAGTATAAATATGAAACAGGACATTTTGTATGTACATATGTATGTATGTGTGCATGTATGCATGTGTGTGCATACGTGTCTCTTGCCTTATTTCCGTTCCTTCATAACCAGGGTTGCCACTGACGAAAAAAAAATATTTACCATCCACTTAAAAAATATTTACCAATTAATAATTAATGGTGATGCAGTCTAATGTACATGAATGTATGTATGTGTATGCATGTAGTTTGTATTGAATTTTAGTTGTAACAACAACAAACAAACAAAATTTTCAAGGATAAGTAAAATATACGTTTTTTCAACACGTAAGAAAATGTGAAAATTATCACTGTTACGCCCTCTGGCGCCAGTTTTAAGAAGAAGATAAGTCCACTAATGGATTTCTCATACCAAAAAACCTCTTATAGCATATTTTTTAAACAAAATTTACGACACTACAGCAAAATGCTAAGTAAAAGAAACCTATTTTCGCAAATTGGCAAACTCGAAAACATTTACCCGCCCTAATATACATACACAAAAGAGTGCAGTAAAGCGTTCGAAAATTAAAGCAATAAAGTAGACTACACTTTTGGAAAGAAATTTATAATAAAAATATAACTACGAAAAATAAAGCAGGGAACGAAAAGTTTTATTTGTTTTTCAAAGAAAATACTTTAACAAAAATCTACCAAAATTAACAAAAATTTACGCTTTTACCAACTCAAATTTTTTCTACCAAATCTGGTAGTAATTTACCAAAGTGGCAACTCTGTTCACAACTTAACACGCTTGTCAGTCGCTTGCACAACAGAAAGCGGCATAAATAGTCAGGCGTGTAAGCAAGCAATGCAAGCGTTCTGGCAAAGTTAAACTTTCATTCTATCAATATACTTATGTATATATACATACATACATAAATAGTTCACTTTTGCAATCGCAGTTAAAGAAATCGCGACTACTTCAAGAAGGTAGCGAAAAAGTGGCTGTAGTGGTGTTAAGTAAACAGCAAAAGTAACTAAATAGCTACTAATTGAGTTACTATTTGCGCACACTTGGCAGTCGAGTTTTATGTTGCAAAACGTGATGGGGTTGCAGATGATGAAAATTTGGGTGGCAGAAAATTAGAATGCAAAAGTATATTCACGAAAAATTGTATGTTACAACGGCGCACTATTGAAATAGGGAAGTAAGTGAAGTGTAAAGTAGTTTGACTTCTTTGAATTCAGGCTATACTTAAACTTTTTGGGGGCTTTATTAACCGACTTCCAAAAAAGGAGGAGGTTATCAGTTCGTCGGAATATTTTTTTTTTTTTTTATGTATGTTACCGCATAACTTTGCACCACGTCAACCGATTTCAATAATTTTTGCAACGGAAAGGTAGTGTCTCAGAGGTGGTCCCATACTAATTTGGTTTAGATCCGATCATTGGATCATGAAATATATAGATATATATATATTTTTTAAGTCGGTTTTTTTTTTGCTAAAAATTACTTGTTTTTTATTTTTTTTTTTTGAAATTACATAGAGCGAAACACTTCTAAGTTGGAAGAATACATACATATATATATGTAGTATATGTGTGGTGATGAATGTCTTTCACATGCCACCTACTGCAAGTGTACATACATATGTACATATATTATTTAATTAAAGTTAAAAACCTTTAATTTTCTTAACATTTTTTTGTACCTATATGCTCGAAATATTTAACGTCACCTACTTCCCGGCAGAATATCACCCTTACATATCGAGCCCTAACCGCCAAAATAACGTAAGCGACATTTTTTTCAAAATTTTCTTTTCGATGCACAAATGCATCTAGATGCTCTAGGAATATTTCTGCATCAAAAATAAAATTTTGAAAAAAATGTCGCTTACGTTATTTTGGCGGTTAGGGCTGGATATATACTCAGAGGTAAAAACCGAATGATAGTAGTGACTTCAACGCGCACCACGATCTTTGGCATTCAAGCCTGGCAAATGATCCAGGTCAATCCCACTCAACTTGATATTATGCGAGACCTCTCTTCGCTCAGAAACGGTTACACGGCTTTACATGCAATATGGCACGCGGATCGCTAATGACTCTGACTAACATTCGGAATGTTTTTTAAATTCAATTTCAGGCGGTTTAGCGCCATGCGGGTTCACAGGTATAGTATAATTTCTCACGGCAAGAACGCTACTCCCGTTTGTATTTTTTTCATAAACGCAAATTTTAGAGAACTCAGAAAAACATTTTTTTGTAAACACAAGAACAATCAATGTCTCATTTTCGGCTTGCCTTGCTCTGATTACACTGCGAACGTACAATTTGTCACATTTTGTCAAAAACCGTTGCATGTCACTTTTAGTGACAACGTGAAAAGGATATGTGCATGGGACACTTGCACATATGTAGGGGTGCATACATATATGCATACATATGTAAAAAAAAAACATTTGTGTTCCAAATTCTACGCTTACAAGAGACTTGCGCAAAAATTTGGAACAGTGGAGTAGAATATGAATGTGAGGTTGTGAATTAACATTTTTGATTGACAAGAAAATTTGGCGATGATGGCTTCATTTTGTTTTTAGGTGATGTTTTCATTTTAATGCCTACATTTACATTACTCATTTTCTTACTGTTCTAATAATTATTTGTCGTACATATGTGCAGTACAGTAAAGAAAACAAGTATGTAGCCTACATATTATTATTACGTAGAGAAAAGTATGTAATAAAAAAAACAGAGCTTGTAATAATGGAAACTGAATGGCAAAGTTCTAACTCCAGCGGTGTGTAAAGCGGATTACTGACTTGGCAACCGTTAGGGGCTCTATCAATTTATAGTAGTGTCGTATGGAACTGAGAAGCAATATGTAGTATTTCTTTTTCCGGTTATCTGTTTACCTTACCAATGCTTCGGTTTGGATCACCGGCCGTTATAGTTAATGACAAGCGAGTTTGACATTCCCTTACAAAATATTGCATTAAAAAAGTTAAAGAAAGAAGAAAGAATGTGCAAGTAGATTTGTCTTAAAAGTGAGTAAAGTAGGTAATTTGCAGGGAATTTTAACTCTTTGAATTTAGCTTTTAACTTCAAGATGGAAAATTACAGCGCTGAATCTCGTTTTTTTCCTGTTCTTTAAGGATTTATAAACTTTTCTCTGTATATCCTCTTCGTTAGCGACTTTTTTGGGTTAATATTTTAAGGAGGGTGGGAAGGTTATAGTAGTGAAAGAGTTACCGTATAGGCATCGCAACAATAACTTCAGAGCAGCTTTTTAAAACATCTGTAATTCGAGGTAAAAAAAAATAAAAAATTTTGGGTTCGAAATCTTTATTGAAGAGACCTAGGCCTGAGATCTTAGGAGTGTTTACGCACTGACGGCGGGATTCAGCGTCAACAAAATTAAGTTTGTAATATGTTGTGCGATTATTTGATATGTTCGATTATCCGGTTTTCGAGTTATTCGAGTTATTCGAAAAGGAGCAATTCGAAAAAAAAACAAGTTCTTAATTTTTAAAATCAGAAAAAACCAGTTATACCGGATATTTGCATTTATGTTCGCGTTTAGTTAAAGCTTACAGCTAGTGCGAAATGCAATCAAAAAAGTGAATTAAACTATTGAGGGATTCACAGTGGTGTCGTATGTGTCGTATTGTTGTGTGTCGTAAACTTTAAAAGCTTAAATAAATGTATTGAGAACTTGAAACCACAACCAACTATTTTTGAATACTGCGAAAAATCATAATATGACTTTGATGGAACATTGAGAACTTTAGTATATTTTTTAGGCGATTAAAGTTTACGACATACAACAATACGACGCTTACGGCACCCATATTAAAATTAGGTATGGCTTTCACTTAAAATATTACTAAATGAATGCCATCTTCAGCTACAATGGAGCGGCTTTTTTTGTTTGCTTCCTATTAAATACTCTTTGTCGTACAAAGTTGATGACATTGATATGGAATTATCAAATAATTGAAAAATCAATAATAAATTAATTTATATTAAAGTGACTGAAATTTTGCAGTTAAAGCCCATTCCGAGCTGAATGAAGCTTTCAAAGTACTGTAGCTATGCAAGTGTTCGTACAGTAGGCTTTTTCAGAAGCGTATTGGAGCTGAAAGCAAAGCAGTTTTTCATTTTGAATTTTCTATTTACATAATTTTTTAGCTTCATGATGCTGCTGCATACAAGATATAAAAGTTTTCAAAGAAAAACAAGTTTTACAACTAAACTTTTGAATAAAATTTAGCAAATATTTTTGCCGATTTTCATTGACGGTAAGTTTTGTGGCATCTTTGCAGCCGAGTCCATGAGGAAAGCTCCGCTCCCGTCAGTGGGTTCCGCCTTGCTTCGCTCGGTGCCGCTCGGCTTTCTCAATGAATGTGACTAGGCTGAGAGATATATATAAACTTTGCTAACTTCTTTCTTTGTTTAGAAAATGTTGTTGGGATAAAACCATTTCGCAATTAATTAATTTGTTGTTTCAACATCTTTTCTCAGCTCTCATACCAAATTAAAATAATAAAATTTTATTTAGACCATATTCAAATATTCTTACCTCCATTATATAATAGTAAAGCATATTGCGAAAAAACCCACCTGCAAAGAAAAATAAATAAATTTTTAACAAACATATATCAATAATTAAGAAGTCATTAAAATAAAAATAATTATAATATATTTCACAACGAATAAAAATATAAAATTAAAGTTTTTTATTATATAAACTTCTTTTCCAGCGCCACGGCAACAAAACTTCCCAATTAAATTTCGAATTTAGTGGAATCAAATAATTTCGTAAACGAGGGCAGTTTGATACGTTGCTGTATATTTTTTCAGCAAAAAGTTATGCTATTCTCCAAGTATACTACTTTTAGTTCTATACGTTTAGTCTGACCTTTTTTCAGTTTCTAACGGGCCCTTAAAAATGGGTATTTTTTTTTTTTTGTAATAATCACTTTATTGGAAGATCTCTTACCGGAAGTGCCTAAATTGGGCGAAAAAGCTGAATGAGATAGATTTCTTCGCGAGTTTGAGTATAAACCTAATAAAAGTAATAATAACGTAGCTAAAATTTCTAATCTTAATTCGGATTCAAAAAACTAACTCGCAAGTCTAATTTAAGTATTTACTATCAAAACGTTAGAGGTTTGAATACCAAATTAACTGACTTATATTTAAAAGGTTTTGACTGCAATTATAATATTATTTCCTTGACCGAAACATGGCTCAAACCTCATATTTTTAATTCCGAAATTCTTCCAAATGAATATCAAATATACAGGAGTGACCGCGTGGGCAGAATCGGCGGTGGTGTTCTTTTTGCGGTGCATTCATCGATACCATCCGAGGAAGTTAGTCTTCCTGTCATTGAATATACCGAATTTAAATGTATACGTGTACAGGCTGGAAAGACTTCTATTTATTTAGCTCTTTGCTACATCCCTCCTAATTCTGCCGTATCGGTATATATGCAGCTAGTTTCTTTACTTGAGACCGTAAATGCAATGCTTACGGCATCCGATTCTATGATTGTTTTGGGCGATTTAAATCTGCCACATATTTCATGGAACATCATTGACACCGATGTTGTACCAGTTTCATATAGAGATACTTACAATGTATTTCTGGAGGAAATGGCTGAACTTTGCCTCAAACAAATAAATATATGTCCAAATAAGTTTGGAAAGGTCTTGGATCTCGTTTACGTTGATGATGTTCCGAAGGCCTCTATTAATCGGTGTGATCCCCTAGTTTTGCCGGAAGATGCATACCATCCTGCTCTTGAGTTAAGCTATGAAATCATAAATGAAATACATAATAATAAGTCAAGTTCAAGTACTAGATATGTTTTTGCGAAAGCAAATTTCAGGAAAATTAACAAAGAACTTTCAAAGTTATCTTGGCCAATATATAGAGATGACGTGGAGCGTAGCGTTGAGCACTTTAATGATACTGTTTTCAATTTGTTTCGAAAGTATGTGCCAATACGTAATATTGTTCATGAAGAACCAATACAATTATGGTTCACTAAAGAGCTTAAAAAATTGAAAAATAAAAAAGTCGCACTCTTTTAAACTGTATAAAAGAACGGGCTTACATAGTGATTACCTAAGGTACTCAGTTTTGCGGCATAGCTACTTTGCATTAAATAAGAAATATTATAATTCATATTTATGTAAAATTAAGAAGAATTTAATTAACAATCCTAAATCATTTTATGGTTTCGTAAATTCAAAGCGTAAGGCACATGGTTTTCCGTCCGCTATGCATTATCGCAACACTGTATCTAGCGACAGCCAACTCATTGCCAACATGTTTGCTCGGTTCTTTAGGTCCAATTATTCTGTAGACTTCCCTATAAGTGGAGACTATCCGTACGAGCTTTGTCCAATCAACTCTGCTTATATTCCAGTAATATCTTCCGATGAAGTTTTACACTCTTTAAAAACCTTAAAAGCGTCATTTAGGCCTGGACCTGATCATATTCCGACCTGTTTTCTTAAAAACTGCGCTGAGAACATCTGCGAGCCTTTAACAACTCTATTCAATTTGTCACTTAAACATGGCGTTTTTCCGTCAGCCTGGAAGGAGTCTTTCATAATACCACTTCACAAAAACGGCAGCAGGTCGTCTATAGAAAACTATCGAGGCATAGCGAAACTCTCCGCTATCCCCAAATTATTCGAAGCAATTATTGTTAACCAGCTGACATATTCTATATCTTCTTCAATTACACAATCTCAACACGGGTTTTCTAAAGGAAAATCTACTATGACTAATTTATTGGAGTTTACAACTCATGTCTCAAACGGTTTTAGAGAAAATGCTCATACCGACGTAATTTACACCGATTTCAGTAAAGCTTTTGACAAAGTATGTCACTCGTTACTCATCCGTAAACTCGACCTAATCGGCTTTCAGCCCAGTCTTCTTCAATGGATCTCATCTTACCTCTCTGATAGAACACAAAGAGTTATTGTTAATAATTGTTCTTCCAACATCCTTAAAGTTTCTTCAGGAGTTCCTCAGGGAAGCCACCTTGGTCCGATTCTGTTCCTGATATTCATTAATGATATTTCTTCTATAATAAAACATTCAAAAATTTTAATGTATGCCGATGATGTGAAACTTTTTAAAACATTGTCCTCTATCGAAGAAAGGTCTTTGTTACAAGCGGATCTGAACAACGTGGTTAGTTGGTGTAATACAAACTATATGCCACTAAACCTTCAAAAATGTAAAGTTATGTGTTTCTCTCGGAGGGCTGTTCAACCAGCTGTTTATTAAATATCAAATTATAATCTGGAGCAGGTATCCAATTTTGTCGATCTTGGTATCACAATGGATTCCAAACTGAATTTCAACCATCATATTAATGTTACAGTCAATAAAGCCAAAGGCGTTTTTGCATTTGTAAGGCGATGGTCAAAAGAGTTCAAAGATCCTTATGTTACAAAAGCTATTTTTACCAGTTTAGTTAGACCTATACTAGAATATGGATCTATTGTTTGGAATCCCCGCTACCAAGTTCATTCAGAAAGGATTGAATCAATTCAAAAAACAATTCTTGCTTTTTGCATTGCGTAATTTTAACTGGGATTCAGATTACAATCTCCCCCCCTTACACAAGTCGTCTAAAGCTCATAAATTTGCCTACACTCGCAAGTCGTAGAGAAATGCTGGGTATAATATTTATCGTAAAATTAATGACAGGCTGGATTAATAGCCCGGCCCTCCTGGCTGAGGTAAATTTTAATGTTCCTTCTCGAATGTCAAGACACTTTCGACCTCTATTTTTAAAGCCATGCAAAACTAACTTTGAACTAAACGAATCATTCCGTGGTTTATGTCAAGATTTTAACTGTCATTCCAGCACGTTTGACGTATCGGACTCGATTTTTACTATAAAGAAAACTATTATTTCCACTCTCAATAATTGAAATACTATCTTTAGCATATCCAATCAGCTGATGAATTTGATTCTGTAGCTGAATAGTTTTAGATCTCGACACTTAACAAACTCCTGTTTCCACTACTCGGCACGAAAAAAAAAAAAAAAAAAAAAAAAAGGTTCCGTACGTCATGCGGACTGCGCCCCTCGTGTCGGTTGGGCGGGAATGGAGGGTAAAAAGCCGTTGGGATTAATTAATTAATTAATTACACACTTCTGCAAGATGCTTCGTCCGAGGTTGCCTGCTGTCAATGACTGTCAAACAAAAATCAAAAAAACGCCGCGTGTTCACAATTTGAGAGAGAGTCTATTAAAAGATTATTTCTGACAAGAGTGGAATTGTTTTAAAGTTGCTCCGCGGGAAATACAAAAATCACTGACTTATCAAACTATACTGGTCTTTTGCTACATTTATATACATATTTATATATGGGTATTTCTTTATATATGTACAAAGATTTATAAGCTTTCTTTGTGCCTTCAATTCAATGCGAGTACGTATAAAAGCTGCCACAAAATTTTTGAGGTAAATTTTAGATTTGCGTAAAACCACAAATCCTTAGCCAATTAAAAGTTAAAAGTCAAGAAAAGACAAGTTGTCGAATTGTACATACAGATGTGCAATCATTACTGTATACTATGCACATAAATAAGAGTATATATGTATATATAAATACAGAGATACATATATAACTATCTACATACATCATTTTAATTCACTTTTGTACTGACTACTTTTTTGTGTATGTAGATACCTTAAGATTAAGCGCAATATAAACCTCAAGAAGAGAATCTAGAAACTTTTTAAGTAGACCAGAAATTAATGAAATACCTACATACATATGAACATATGTACAAATTAATCCGAGTAATAAGTAAATTGATAATAAGAGATAAAGACTTTCATATGTTAATGGAATGAGCTCACAAGCGAACAAAAGTGGTCCACAGTGCGTATACGTAACCTAGTTCGTCGTATCAAAAGATCAGAGGAAAAGGTCATAAGTACTTGCACTTGGTAACCGATTATAAATCATAATCTTAAAACGGAAATGGAATTTGAAGTATGTATGTGCTATGTACATAGATACACCGGTTCTATAGTAAATGTAACAAAAAGTGATGCCCGATGGCTGTCGATTTGGCTAAAATTTACAGAAATTTACTTAACAACTTAATCAAAATAAATATTGAAATACATTTTTTTTTTAATTTTTTCTTAAAAGTTATGCGATTGGCAAATTTTGATAAAACAGCAAGGTATGTCAGCGACATTTCTTATAAGTTCAATGTTTCTTGTTACACATACAAAAATTGAGTATTACTCGAAAGGTAATGAATCACGCGATAATAATGATTCTTATTCCCGAATTTATTTTGACCAAACTGTATTTAATAAAAGGTTTAAAAATTTAACATAACATTATTTAAGAGAGGGAGCCTCAAATGGCTTAAAAGTTATTATTCTTTTAAGTTACACCAAAATGCAAAAAAAACGTAAAAATGTGTTTCCGGCGAGTTGTAATTCAAATGAATTACTTAAGAAAATAAAACTTTCGATTGGCCGGATAAAGCGCATTTGAAAGAGGTTGGGTTTAGCTACTTTTTATTCATTAATTTCGAAATCTCGTTACTTTAATGATTTCAGCTCTTCACAACTTTCCGTGGAAGGCAAGAAAAGTTTGTCTATTACAGCATCTTACTCAACAACTACAGAGTGGCTATTGCAGGCGGGTTATATGTATCTGCATTACACAAAAATTTCATAATCGATTTTCAAGTAAATTTTTTTCACTATTAGTAATAAATTTGAAATTAGAGCAAAGCCTTGGGTAGCTTATTTAATATAAACACACATACTACATTGTATGTACATATACATCTGCATGCATTACTTTAAATTACGCTAAATGAAGGCAAATTAATCAACAAGTGTATTATAAATAGGAATAAGGCTTTCTTCGTAGAAACGAACTTAAAGTATACATATACATACATCTTATCACAAAAACTGGTTTCCCGGAATTATGGTTTGAATAAAGTAATCTTCTGAGAGATTTATTAAAATATCATCTTAATTTAAGAAACTTTTAGCTAGGAAACTGACTTGAAATGTGAAATTTTTGAAAGTATTTCTTAATCAATTTTCTAATAATTTATTAGTAGTAAATAGACTGAAAGGGAACTAATAAATTTTTCCTGAATTTAAATGAGTGGCTGACAAGTTCCTTTTAATTAAACAAAAATTTTAAATACTGTGCTGAGGGAAATAAACTGTAATGAAGAGAAATGACTTTTTTTTCATTTGTTATTTTAATATTTCATACCAAAAATATAATTCTAAAATAGCTTTTATATAGGTTGTGGAATTAGAATAATTAAACAACGAGCTTGAATAAAATATTCGACTTAAAGATAAATAAAACTTAGCTCTTACGTAGACCTTGGAAAAAAGCACTTCCCGGGCTGACTCTTAATTCCTTAATTTAAAGAAGAAGATACCGGTTGTGGGCTTCTTAGTTCGATGTGTGTAAGTACAAGAAAAATTAAGGAAATAGTTATATGTTATATGGCCTTATTCATAAAAATTGAAGTAGGTTTAAGGAGCTTTATAAAATGACGTTCTCCTACATTTTTCAGTTTATAAACCTTTTTTTCAAGCTACTTTATTTTTTATGAATAAGGCCAATAGTCTCCTTGCGAGATAGCGTACGTATTAATAAGCACATTAGGGTAGTCCAAAAACAGTAAAGTCGGAATTGTAACGCTCTCATCCCCTAGGATTGTTCTATAGCGAAAAATTATACCCCTATTTTTTTATTTTGAAATTAAAAAAATATTTAGTGGTCGCTCAAAGCGCTCAAAATTTTCCATGCATTTTTATATAGGAAAAATAAGACTTTTCGTTGAAATAGTATAGAATTCTTGAAAATCAATATTTTTCAATGGAAAACTCTGGTTCTCTTCAGGAGACTTTCAGTAATAATACCCAATTGTTTATTTAACCATTTTTAATACTAAGTAACGACTTTTTACTGGTCGCCCCATTGCATTTTTCAAGCTTTTTGCGGGTTTTTGGCGGACCTATAAATTATAGTTGCGATAAAAAAATGGTTAAATAAACAATTGGGTATTATTATTGGGAAACTCCTGCAGATAAACAGAGTTTTCTGGTAGAAAAATATTGAATTTAAACTATTCTATATCATTTCTACGACAAGTTGTTTTTTCCCTATATAAAATACATGGAAAATTTTGAGCGACCTCTAAAGTTTTTTTTGATTTCAAAATAAAAAGATAGTATTTTTTTCGGTTAGAACAATCCGAGGGGATGAGAGCATAAAAATTCTGACTTCACTTTTTCACATGCATTTTTGGACCACCCTAAAGCACATACTATGCTGCAAAGAAGCGGGTGCGTATCTTGACTGAAATAATATAGTGATCTGAGTAGATTTTAGGTACTCCTATGGAACCTATGAATGCTTGCTTCCGTCTACTAATGGCAACTTGATAGATTTGAAGTTTCATATTTTGACGTAGCCTGGTGAGCCTGCATTAGCGATCAGCCTTAATTTGTTATCAGAATTTTTGTGGTGTACGCTGATTTTTGCGAACGTACGATCAGAGCTAGCTTCTTAACTTAAGTCGCCAAGCACGATTTTTATGTTGTGGCGACGGAAGCACTATTAGCTTATAGCTCATCCTCTTTACGATGAATTTTTAAATGCTTTCGTAGCTAAACGGCACCCACTTAAGTCTTGCTATAAAAGCCAAATTTCTTGGCGTTATTTTGGATAAGAAGTTGAACTGGACGGAGAATATAGTTCAGGGTTAAGAGAAGGGCTTCTAACGCTATTTCAGATTTTCTGTCATTGCATTTGGCAGGACAGCAGATGGCAGCGCTCTCTGCTCTGCGCTTAAAAGAGGCATCCTAATGGCAACTTGAAGCCCAGCGACGCTCTTGTCTAATAAAAAAATGTTGCTTCATTCCGAACAGCACAGACTGTTGCGTTTCGTTAACGATCCTGATTTTAACACCTCACCCTGTTGTATTGACATCTTATACAGATGGCTCGAAACTCCATCGTAAGGTAGGAAGATACGTTTTCTCACGAAACTCCCCTCTGAAAATCTCGTTTAGGTCAGCGGACTAATGCAGCGTAATCGAAGTGGAAGCTTCACTTATAATGTAGGCTGCTGAGAATCTTCGAACCGATATTTTTTTATGAGGAAACGTATATATCAGAGATGCAAACCACTCCAAAAATCGGTGCGGTTCGGTTCAGTGGTTGGAACCACTCAGTTAGGGCTTGTACCGGTACAATAACCGGTTCATGGGTATCCCTGAACCGTGGCTCGGTTCGGTTCAAATGCTTCAATTTTTGTATGCCAAAGGTTAAAAATATTGCAAAAATATGGCAAATGTATAATAGAAAAAAACAGAATGCTTTGTATTGAGATAAAAAATCAAATATCCACATAAATAGGAACGCGACATTTTAGCAAGTTTTCGCTATTTTTCCTTTGTCTTTTAATGTTTAATTTGTTTACATATAAATCCAAGTTTCAAACTTTGTGCTAAAATTATGAATTCCACAAAGTTTTGTCTAGATTGCAATTTTTAATAAACATTTCTAGGACACATTTTTAAGTTTTAAGTTGACTTTAGGAATCTTTTTACGGATTTTCTTCCATACAAAGTACGTATTTTTTTTATATAGAAGAAAATGCGTAATACCATAAAAAAAAAATTTTAAATCAACGCGATCGAGGCGAAAATAGAAAAATTTTAATAAACTTCTTTAAGGGTTAAACAAGTCGTGAGCCTCGTCGAGTAGACAAACACAGCATACTCAGGATTTTTAATTGACACTCAAAATCTTGGGTTAATGTTACAAACCCCATATCTATAAGCATACCTGTGGTCAAAATAATGGGAGTGCGAAATTTGCCAATTTTTTCTTTTGTTGGTTTAATGTTCGATAGGTTCGTGATGCTTTTATGTGAAATAACGACACTTTTCGTATTGTGCCGTTGTTCAGCAATACAAATGAAGCTTTTTTTCGTTTAACGTTTGCAGTCCAACACTTACTAAATCTTAAAAAAAAAATCACAACTTGAAAGCTTAAAAATTTTCACACCAGTATGACTGTAAATAATCTGGAATATTTACGTTCCAAGACATAGTGTTATTGCTAAATTAATTAACAAAAAATCTTTAGCTTTCTCTACTAAAATATATGAAATGTTGAGTTATGTCGTTATTGCAGAAGACCATCGATATGTCGCTTACGTTTATTTTGCGGTTAGGTGGCATCTCATAACTTAACTGAATTAGGTACATATCTATCAAGTGCTAAAAGGAGAATTGACTTTCCTCGTTTCACACCTTCTTATTTTATTTTTCGTTTTTACTGTAATTTTTTCCCCCATTTCGCATTATCTTTGCATCACTTGCGCTTGCATAATCCCACCCGCTTACTTTTATGCTTTCAAAACCTTTGCGCATTTTAGTACACTCTATGTTTTTGCAGCCTTTTCTTTCCTAAAAAACTAAATACTACAGATACATACATACATTCGTACATATGCACATTCAAGCGTCAGTTACAACATCAGCTTAATGTCTCGCATACCCATCAGTTATTACTAAATCTTTTTTGATGCTTTTATTTTTTTTACAGCTTTCTACCCATTTTAGCACACGTCTTTCTCTGTCCCAAATCTTTTTTGATGCTTCTCCTTTAAAAGCTTTGTGCCCGCTCCTCTTTTTATGTTATTTTGCATTTTTTGTTTTTTTTTCTGCTTTTGTTAGGCAAATCCCGCTCTCGCAGATTGGATATGTAGTTACCAATATAAACTAATCCTCACCTTGCTGACTTAGGTAGTGAGTTAAGCTGTCTTTAGAGCTGCATGGCACACCTCCGTTATGAAGTCAGCATACAAAGCCAGTGAGCGACTGAGTCACAAATTCTTCGCATGCAACAGTCTGCTTCAGCTCAGGTGGCGAAAAACTTATCCAGACAATATCGAGCAAGGCGTTACTTTTGTAGCGGTAAAGAGTTATTTGGTAAAGATATGTATGGAGATAAATTTTTATTTTTGTATGTAAATAGTGCATACATACATATCTAAGGTTATGACGAGTTAGTTTGAGTTGCTTTACTAAGAGTTTTGGGTATTTTAATTTAGTATCATAAATAAATATTAAGGGCAATTTTAAAATATTTGTCTTCGTCGGAGTATTCAAGCACAGTCTCTTCAAGCGTTGCCGACAACTAATGTAGTCTAATTAAAAAGTCTTTGACGAGATCGCTTCCATTGTAGAAAGAACACCTGAGTATGTATTTGTATGCATACTCTTATATTAAGAAAATTATTGTCGTGATAAAATTTTGCGTTTACGAAGTATGGGGTGGATTTAGCCGACGGCAAAGAGATCTATGCCCCTTTAAGACAAAGCCCTCGAGATACATACATCCTCAGACAGTATGACGCATAGATCTCTTGATATGTTAGCGAGCGCAGAGCACAAACTTGCTTGCTTCGAGCGGCTGGCTCTTTGATCTTACTAACCAAGTATTTACTGTAGGGCAGAGTCTGTTGATTTCTCTTTAATATAAACAACCACGCTAGCGTTTCCGTGCAAAAAATGGTTAACTGCTCTTTGGTCTTAAAGATGTAAGTCGGAAAATTGCAATTGCAAAATTCTTATTTCTTGTTGAATCGATAGTATTTATACTAACGAGTATTGAAGCCTAAATAATTTTATTTTATTTTTTACTTTTTTTATTCGTGCACCGTAGTAAATATTATCACATTTGTTGAATACTGGCAATGATGTCTGCAGCCGCAAGTATTGTGTACAATTTATGAGCAACAGCACAGCGCATAACACAGTAGCGCCACCACATGCTTTTGCTGTCACCGCCATTGCCTGTAATTGCAAACGGTGCGGCACGGCGCACAGTGCACTGAATGTGAACAAAAATGTAGTGTCTTGTGATAGGTACTTTATGGTATCATTTAAAATATTTATATTAAGTAAATTCAAACTTAAAGATGTCAAACCGCTAAAACTGTGAAAATTTAGAGGCAAACAAATCACCTAAAAGCTTCCAAAAATTTTTGGAGTTTATGTTAATTTGAAACACTTTTTCAACAGCGAGTATATATTAACCTTCGATTTTTTTTCGCTTTAGTAAAATATTTCAATTTGAAAAAGTGCCTACATTCTCTTTATTCGTATTGCTTGAGCTTATCTATGCGTATGCATTTTTTCCCTGCTTCAGATAATGGTACATAATACACAGTGAATAATTTTAGGAAAATAGCATTACTTTCTCTATACTGTTTTATCCATATTTTGGAATATGGTTGTACTTGTTGTAAGAGTATATAGTATACCTTTTCTAAGCACTTAGTTAGGTTTTTGTAAACTAGGCACAAGGTGATTTGTGTCTATACCATAAGTGACAGAGTTATAAGTCTAACTCTTAAGGCTTTACTGCCCAAGACACCATCTTGTAAATAGTTAGCGGAATAAAGAGACATTCGATATTCGATAACCACTTAGCATTCTGAATATTTCAATGTCTACAATAACACAGTGCTACCAAAAAACAAAACAAATTGTACAAAAACCATGCGGGTAAGCGATATTTCAGGGGAAGTGGTTTCTGTCCGTTTTAAAAAATTTTCGATACGGTACTTAAGACTGCCAAGAACAAATTTGGTCGAGATCGGAGATCGCTAGCTTATATTGAAAAGTTACAAAATCCATTTTTACAAGATTTACAGGAGAGAGAAGAACTTCTCGTATCTAGCTTTTTTCTTCAAGTATTTCGAAAAATTTTTATTACAACTTTTTGCGTGTTTGGAGCGAAGTAAAACTCTATACGAATTTCAATTTCAATTTCAATTTAAAGCATTAGTACTACAATAAGTATAACAGGGAGATATAACATTAAAAACTATGAATTAGAACGATTCGATTTTTATTAAACGATTTCGTCTCATATCGACCTTATCGGATTTTTGGTGCCTCTTTTGCAATTAGAAAATTTTATGTATATTGACAATAGGCGAGAACAAATAGAAGTACCTCAACCTTTTTCGTACGGATACATGTTTAGTTTCTCTTGCTTCCTATATGAAAATATAAGTCAAGTGGGCGGTGCGACGCGCATTTTCCTAATATTTTATGAAGAAACATTTTATTGCTAAAGAGCCATTGTATTTGTGCATATAAAAATTGTCTTTCTAATTAAATTCCATAACTTCGGAAATTTTTTACTCGACCCTGCCTACAATAACAGGTAATAAAACCAAATTGCGTTTTTTATATCCGTGACGTATGCTTTCTATTTAGGAGTAATGTCGCACCAAATGCCGACCACTCCTTCTATTTTTGTCCATTGCTTATGCGGCATCGCTGCACTGTGCGGCAACGGCTTCCTGCATACACAAAACTTGTTTTTCACTTGTTGATGTTATGTTTTGCATTTTATTGTTGTTGCTTCGTTTGAGCATTGTTTTTAGCTATTGTAATAGTTGTTGTTTCTAATTTTTTTTTTTTGTATGCGCTCACATTGTTGCATGCAAGCATTACCTCCTTGTTGGCTAAGTTGTTTGACTACTGTGTTGCTTTGTTTTAGCTTTTGCTTTTGTTGTATTATGTTGCTGTTAGTATTTTGATGCTATGCTATTGCTTTTTTTTACCATTAGGTACTGTTAGCTAATATTGCCGGTTGTATTGCCTGCTGCTATTGTTTAACATTTTTTACAGATGTGTGTTGCAGGCTTTTGTTGTTGTTATGCCAACTAGTAGTTCCTTCATTTACGCCAACAATATTCCATTGTTATTTCCCGTCTGCCATTCTCTCCGTTCCGTGCCCGTACGATCACGTTACTTGTGACACACCTTCTCTAACAATTTTTGTTCATTGTTGACTTTTTACAATCTTTTTTTTTTAGTTTTTTTTTTCTTCTCTATTATAAACGCTAGCAGCAGCAAAAATATTGTTTCAAAATACCTTTTCCTATTGTTCTAAGCGTCTCAGTTTTCGCTTTGACTGCAGTTTTTTTGGCGCTGCTGTGATTTTGTGCGGTTTTGTGTATATACGTATGTACGTGCATACATACTTATTTTTGCGCTTGAATAGACTACCA
Source organism: Rhagoletis pomonella (assembly GCF_013731165.1). Classification (NCBI taxonomy): domain Eukaryota; kingdom Metazoa; phylum Arthropoda; class Insecta; order Diptera; family Tephritidae; genus Rhagoletis; species Rhagoletis pomonella. The sequence goes on along the minus strand of NW_023459832.1, from coordinate 22,202 downwards.
TCTATGTGTGTATGTATATACGTAGCAACACCGGCTAATCACAGCACCATAATAACAGCGACGACTGCATCCAACACCAACGCAGCTTGGGGCGGCATATAGTCAACGCGCTGAACGATGAACGCTGCTGGCGACTGCAACACCCTCTCTTGCGGAGCATTAGCATCGACTACGACTAGATGGAGACGGTAACGGTAACAGTGTCGGCGACCGTGATGTGGCACCAGGCATGCCCGCAGCAGTTGGTGACACCAACGCTGACTTTTGCGGCAGACGTGCGCTGCAGTGTGCAGTGTGTCCGTAGTTGGCCGCGAGACAACTTCAGCGCTCTTACTAGCACCATACACCCAATCTCGTGGTAATTCTTTACGTTCTCTGCATCCCCTCGCCGTTCGTCTTTTTAATTATGAGTTTGCATTTGTGTGTGTTTATTTAATATTTTTTTTTTGTAATGGATTTCAAAACACATACGTTTTTTTTTCTTCTTTTGTTTATATGTATTGTGCGATACGAGGTCGTTTTCCGAGGTCCTTTACCCTCATCCGTGCATACATGCGGTTGAGTGTAGTTCGCAGTTCGTTGGACTCGTCGTACTTGCGATCTCTAGGTTTAGAAATGCACCCACACTTGGCATTAGACAAGGCGTTTGGGGGAGGTTGTATCAAAAATAGAATAATTTTGCCAAATTACCATAACAATTAGGGGCGAATGCCGGTAAAGGGTTTTGGGGGTTCAACCCAGACGTAGTTTGGTAAGGCCCAAAAATGGTCCCTTCTCTAAATTTGAAAAAATTTTGACCACTATTATTTTCAAGATGCCGGTAATTTCACAAGCCTCTGCTTCCGGAAAATCAAGCTTTACATTCTCTGCGACCTAATTTAAATATTCACGTTCTTGCAGGTTCCGCATAATGATGTGTAAAACTTTTCTCGCGATGAACTAAGCGATAAGGAGAATTATAAACTCCTTGAAAATCCGTATGCACCGGATGCTACTTTCAAAATTTCCATCATCGACCATGCTTGGGGTGACCAGACGTCCTGATTTATCAGGACATGTCCTGATTTCAATGTCGAATTAAAGTGCCCTAACTGATTTTTCCTTTCCCACCTAATGTCCTGCTTTTTACAAAGTTGTCCTTTTATAAACTTTTTATTGTGTAAACATGTTGATAGGTGGTTGTTTGTACATCGTTCACATAGTGACATGTGGGTGTTTCCATAAAAATGTTAACCGAAAATGCATGTAAATGCTTTATAGCATTAAATCTCGTTAGGAGAACGCGAAAGTGACTTCCGTTTTCATATGATTTACTTAACTCTAAAATCGTACAAATGTCATGCCCGGCATCATGGAAACACCCATATACATATGTAGATGCTAAAGCTGAAGCTCCATAGCAGGTTTTTCAGGCCTTGCGGCTTGAGGCGCTCAAGCTCTAATATTAAACTCAAAGTTGAATAGAGCCTCAAAAGCGTTGAACGCTTGCAAATCAAGTCAAGCGCATGAGTTTTAAGAAATCCTTAGTTTGAGTAATTATAATGTTCGAAGAGGGTTACCACTTTATAAAGTGACATTAAAATTATATAAAACGTTGGACGAATTATTAAAAGATGGGTATCAATCGAAATGAGTATAAAATGTTTTAATTTTTAAAACAAGTTTAGGAGGGTTGCCACCTGTTTAAAATATCCAACTCAAATTAAATTACCTGAGGTAATTGAAGTATGCATCCCAGTTTTAGTGTCAGACGAAAGAGATTGAAAAGGTTTGAAAATATTTTGCAAAGGGTTGCCACCTCTTTGAATTTATAAACTTGCATACAAGGTACATATATTAAATATTAAAATATTTGTGTAAAATGAAGGATTATTAATTAGTTAATTATTAAGAAATATTTAATTTGAACACCAGAAATATTTTAAAGGTGTTTGCGGAATATTACCACCTGTTTAAAATAATTAAAAAGTCAAATCAAAATAAAAATTTAAATAAAAAATTTAAAATTATGATAGCAAAATTTTATACTCAAAATTTTTAGGATTTATGCTTACGCCTACAATTTTCGTTTGGTGTTTTGATAAATAGCGACAGCACTTAACATCCTTTCTAAAAGCAAGCAATTATTTTCTCAAAAATCGCAACTTTTTGTGTGAATTTTTGGCTTAAGATTACAATTTTTACATACAGGAAGTCAAATTTTTGAAGCCTTTGGTGGTAGAATGCGTTAACCCACTTTTTAACTCCTACAACTGTCAAAGTTCCAATGGCTAACTCTAAAAGTAATCAGCTGTAAAATTAGTCATTAGTGAGTTAACACCTTCTTCCACCAGAGGCTTCAATTTGTGATGATCTCCGAAATAGCAGCAGTAACTTCTACCAAATGTAAATTGTTGTTTTTTCCGCAAAATTTGCATTATTGAATATAAACATTTTTTTATTTTTTAAGCAATTAGAAATAATTTTAAGGAAAATTGCATCTGAAAAACAATTTATACCACTAAAAAAATTCTAAGTTTTATTTTACATATTTTACAATCCAACATAAAACGGAGAGAAACAAACAAACGTAAACCAACAGAAAAATATTAATAACTTTTGGTCAGCACGCTCAAAGTAATTGATCTCTATACTGAATAGCGCAGAAGTCTTCAAAATTAATTAAATCTCTATCTGATGAATGCGAACGACAGCTAAAGCCGCAGGCAAAATGAAATTAGTAAATAGTGCTACTGGGAAGTGTATTCACAACCAAGTGACATCTCCTTGAGCACATACCATAATAGAAAATTGCGTGAATGTTTTAAAGCCTTTAGAAGAATTTCCCTAAAGCCATTGCCTGCATTTTCTTGATTAATCTTTTGTTTTTTCAACTGTTTCAGCAGCTGTATCGAATGCTTTCCAAGCAGTATCATATATTTATTTATACACCTAGCTGCCAAAACACATAAAGAGTTTACCATGTATGTATGTTGTTAGTAAATGACATCAGTTACCTCTGATTTAGTGGGCTCTGCGGAAGAAGCAGCTGCAATATACAGAGCTTTGTGGCAGTACACATTCATACATAAGTTTATTTTAATAACGTAGCAATTAATTATAATTTTATTTATTTATGCATATAACAACAAAGTGTCAGCTGGTTAACATTTATCGGAAAATATGCAAGCATACTAACAGACAGCCACATTCCACAGAAACACATACATATGTATGTACATGCCTGAAACTTATATGAGGACAAACAGCAGTGCATTTTGTATAAACAAAATGTGCACAAACATATGAGTGTATGTATGCGCGTGTTTGTTCAGCACATTAATTTCAATTTTCATTTAATTTAAAATTTTAATTTTATATCACCGAGGTTTTTTTACAGTAGCTCAGTGGCTCATTTACCACATATGTATGTATGTATGCATGTATTACTCTCCCTTACTTACATACAATGCACAATGACTGCTTTTTTTTTTCAAAATTTTATACTAAATAATTTAAAAATTTCTCCCTTTTTTAATATTAACTTTTATTTATTTAAGCTTCCCAATCTGCAGCCTATTTTTTATGGCGCTTTTAATGTCGCTTTGGTTTTTTGTGCATGTCAACACGCTTGCGAACGCGATGAATTATAAATAAATATTTACATTTATTATTTACGTTCGAGAATTGTGGCACATGTTGTATTAATGACAATAAAGGGCATACAATACGCAGCATGATGACAGTAGCGACAAATTAAACAACAAAATGATGCACCAGTGAAATGCCAAGGGTAATGGATGACCTTTTTATGAAAAAATTAGCTTAAGTATCCATATTATTATATACATACATATTTAAAAGGCTTTTAAACAGTTTATTCCAAAAAGTAATTATCTTAGTAGTCTCAAACAAAAATTTTTTGTATCTGCTAATTATCATCGGAAAAAATTGTTTATAACTATAAAAAAGTGTAGAAACATTTTCACCTATGTAGGCGATTTTTATTCAAATCACTAATGATTTTTTTAAGGCACATATATGTATGCATGTGTGTATACTGATAAATACTCATTTCATTACAAAAGTAGTTACAAACATACACTTGTGGTCGGCTGATTAAGTTAATTGACAATTTGATTAGTTTTGGCTATTTTCCTTTTTTTAATTTAATGTTTATATATATATTATTTTTTATAAAAGTCTAGCACATTACATTACCAACATCATAAGTATTAAAACCACATTGTAAAAAACTGCGTTCAAAAATTATAAAAATTCAACAAATTAAAAAATTGCACCCAAAAATTTTAAACTTCTTATTCAGAATCTTTATAAAAAATTTTGGTACGCAGTTTTGCAGCCCATTAAATAAAGTGGAAATTTCAAGATGCTAGAAAATTGATTTGATTTTTTTTTTTTGCTGTGTTTTTCCAGTGTTGTGCACTTTCTTCCATATAAAGTATGCTCGACAGAGCGGAGAAAACATAAAAAAGTTAGTCAAGACTTTTGTGCAAGGCGACAGCCGTTGTCACGAATCGAAAGGTTGCAACATCTCATACGGCTTTTGTCAAAAAAAAAAGTAAGTGCGCCTGGGCCACACTGGGGAAGTGAAACTTACGTTACATACATATCTATTTTGTCTCATCCCACTAGAACTTGAAGGGAGATCTCCCTATGTGAGGAATAAAAGAGTACTCCCCTTAACCTGATTTCTGAGCAATAAGAGAGATTTGTCGGTTTTGTACTCCTTTATTACTCGTTTAGGAGTCAAATAAGAGATCTCCTAAGCGAGCGACGAAATATTGCTCCCTGAGGCATGATTTGGGAGCAGTAAACGAGCTTTCTCGGTTTTGTACTCCTGTATTGCTCGCTTAGGAGCTTAATGAGAGATCTCCTAAGCGAGCAATTAAAGAATGCTCCCTGAGGTATGATTTGGGAGCAATAAGCGAGATTTGTCGGTTTTGTACTCCGTTATTACTCGCTTAGGAGCAAAAAGTGATGTCTCCTAAGCGATAAATCCAAGAGTATTCTTTTTGATTGATAGGAGAGCAATACGCACCTCGCCCAAAAGAAATTTGTGTTTTCGAAAAAATTTATCATACAAAAAAAAAACAACAGAAAATATTTCTTATAGAAGCATAAGGAGCACACAATAATTTAATTTGGATAGCACACAGATTTTAATAAAAGTCCGTTGGTATGCACTTCAATTTTTGTTTAAATATATTAAGTATGTATTGTATTACTTGTAAATGCACCCTTAAATACTTTTCAGATTGCGCAAATTAGTGTCAGCATTTAAGTGTGACCCCCGGCTTTAAACATCGCATGGGTGACAAAGATGTCAGATAAGCAAAGTCACCTTCACAATTTCCCCGCTTGGTGGATTCCTGAACTGGCAAGCATCCTTGACACCCAGGAAATCATATAGGAGTACATACTTATATGTGCATATAGGTGCATATAATTCAAATCTTATCTTACCGTTTTGTTATTATTATGTTTTAATTTCATATGATTTCTCTGCAATATATTTCTAAAATTAAGCAATTATGTAAGACGTATCATTTATGCTTTATTTTTAAGATCTTGTAATATTGCACAAATGCATGTGATTAAAAAGTTAAATAAAAAAATTTAATAAATAGCAAAATCCATTTGGCTAATGTAAAATATTCGTTATCATTGCTCTCTTATTACTCCTACAGGAGGTTTTCGGGATGTCTCTAATGGGAGCGCTCCTTTATTGCTCGTTCGGGAGGAATATGGGATGTTTTCTATGTGCACTCCCTTGTTGTCTTTTTTGGGAGGTTTCTGGGAGGTAACTATGGGAGTACTCCCGTATTGCTCTATTAGGAGGTTTGTGGGATGATAATTCTGTGTGTGCTCCCCGATTGCTCGTTTAGGAGGTAAAAGGGATTACTCCCCCTCCTAGGACATCCAATGTTAAAGGGAGTATACAAAATTACATGCTTATACACAGAAGCATAGGGAGCAATGGGGAGTATTCGTATACTCCCAAGGGAGTACTCACCGAGCAATCGTACGATGCTCCCAAGTTCTACTGGGATAAGCAATATACATACACACATACGTACATAAATATATACAAAGCAAAAGCAGCTTAAGGTTATATTTTTTGTCTTTTTTCTATCTAGATCCCTACCCCTACCCCTGTTCGTTCTAATTACATTTATGTTATTCCCTTATCCCTTCTCTTCGTTTTTATCTTTACACTCCATCGATACCAGAATCGATAGTAACATCCAATAAAATACCGTTAACAAAACCGATAAAAATATCGATAACAAAATCGATGAAAAATTCGATAAAAATTTCGATAGCATAATCGATAATGATATTGGTGGCAAAATATATTAGAAACTCGATAAAAATACCGATAAAAATATCTATAACAAAATCGATAAAAATATCGATAACAATGTCGATGAAAATATCGATAACAAAATTGATAAAAAATATCGCTACAAATATCGGTTACAAAATCGATAAAAATATCGACCATTATATCAATAAGTTCCGAAAATATCGATAGCAAAATTAATAACAGTATCTATATAAATTTCGATAACAAAATCTATAAAAATATCGATAACCAAACCGATAAAAATATAGATTATTTTATCAACAAGTCCCGAAAATCTCTAAAATCCCAAACTAATTCCCAGATTGAGTCTCTGTGTCTCTCTCTTTATTTTAATCTTTCTTGCCCTATCTTCGTCTTTACTTTTATCGGTGAGGATCATCCTCCTCTTTGTCTTTACTTTTATGTATGTTTATCATTTTTTTCATCTACATATTCCCCTTCCCCTTTGCCCTAATATATATAAGTAAACTATTTAAATTTAACTTGGTCTTCATTTTTGGCTTTATCTTTACGCATCTTTGTTTTTGTTCTCATTTTTACCTTTACCTTTATCCTTTTCTTTATCTATGTACGTAGTCAACTTTACTTTCATTCTTCTATTGATTTTTTTCTAAGTGTTATTCTTTAACCTTTTATTAGCAAATTTTTGTTAAATTAATGCCATATGCATACACACAAGAACCTCTTGTTTCAGCCCCAACCATTTCCGTTGCATAATTTCCGTTGCACCATTTCTGTGTGCAATTTCCGTTGAATTTGCCAATTTACTCATATCCAGCCAACCGCCGCTAAAGAGGTTTCACTTCAAAAATAAGTTTCCAAATAACGAGAAGTGGCCTACAGAAGCAGAAAACCTGTGCCCTTGTGCACGGACTACTTCTCTTCCAATAGAACAGCCAGTGTATTCCAAAGTGATGGTGGGGGTTTGTGATAGATATATCCGAACGACACCTGGGGCCAATTTCATAAAATGGCAGGTGCGACAATTGTCTTTTTTTTTTTAGAAAATTTTTCACCGGCGGCAACATTTTTCTGTTTCAAAGACGCCTGTAGGCAACTGTGGCAATTTTTGAAAGCAACAAGAACAATACATACTGGAATATTGCCGACAATTGCCTGACAATGATGCTAACTATTGTCTCTCTGACCAAATTGTCGGGATAATAGCAATAAAACTAAATAGCTCCGTCCGAAAAGTTTTCATATGAGAATTTTGTTAATTTATTTTAATTGCGCGCATTTCATCATAATAATAAAAATAACAGATTGGCGCACAAAGGGAGGGACCTACAGTTTTACGCTGACTCCTAACGGCGATTGTATTTTTATGAGAAGCCGTTTTTCATGGCAGAAATTTATTCGGAGGTTTGCCATTGCCTGCCGAGATGCGAACGCTATTACAAAAAAAGTTTTTATTTTTTTGGTATTGGGTTGAACGCGTACTGCTAACCACAGCGGCCGCGTATTTCATTACTTTTACATTTTAATAATAATTTGAATTTTTCTAAAAACTAAAATAATACCAATGCAATTATTACAATTACTTTCACTGGCTGAAAATGATAATTTCAAAATCCGACAACACTTTTTTTCACTTCTTCAATGGAATTTTCAATGCAACTGGAATGCAAATTGGTTTCATGAAACAAAACACCCACCAAACTTTCGAATTGTCACTGTCACTGTCAATTTATGATCGTGACACTGCTTCATCGGCGTTATTCCAAAAGGACAATTGACAGTTGTATCAAGTGTACAGTAAATTTCCAGAGGTTTTTTATCTTTGCACAGATGACACATTAACCTGATATACCCAAGCATTTTTTTTATGAAACGAGGCGGTTGTGGGTCAGTGTACTCAAATACAACGATGACTTCACGCTCAGAAGGTTAAAGGCAGTCGTTCCGAAGCCGCAAGAGGTTCGGGTACGGAAAGTATTGAAGAAATAAGCCTCGCAAATTGTCGTTCAACAGAACTTAATTATAAAAATATCAACATGCTGGCAAAAATAATTGTCGACTGGCAAAAACAGCAACAAGAGAACGAACAATACCTGGCTGATATGGATAGATATTTAGGCTGAGGCAATTGTGTGTACATAAATAGATAAAGAGTAGGTACGAAAATAGTACGATCCATGCTTTTTCTACGACAACTGGGCAAAAATATCGAGAATAGATACTAAAAGAATATCGAATAGCAAAAACAAACTCATATGTACATAAGTATGAACAAAAGTGAGAAAGTGGGCGGTAAAGTTAAAACGCAAAAAGCCGCTTAACAATAACAATAAAATAAATGCTATTGACAAGTAAGAACGTCTGAGGATGAAATGAACAAACGAACGAACGAACGGACGTGTGCGCACAAGTTAGTCAACACATTAAAACACTCGTACCAGCAAAATATACGAGGCAAACAGATTTCGAGGGTGGGGTTCAAGAAAGTTCAACAAAATATTGGCAACATTAACAAGTCACTTTTTGTTATAAAACGACGAAAATTGTTCGCTGAAAAGCCAAAACCATTAAAGGCAAGAAAAATAAGATATACAAAAATGTAGTAAGGGAGACAACGACCAACAGACCAAAAGTTGCTAAAATTCTGGCACAAATAAAAAAAAAAAGAAACAACCAAATGGATAATAGCGACAACGAAAACAAGCGAGTGAATAATAGGCGAAGTAACAAATATGGCAGAGTCTAGTAAACAGAAGCATCAACAATGATATGGTATTCTGTGATGTGTGTATGGGTGTATTGAGTAGGAAGGGGGAGTAAGTAGGTGCAAAGGCATGTTTATATACAAATGCCGTTAAACACTAACAAAAGTAATGACACAAAAGTAAAGAAGTTATAAACAACGGGCACAACTGTTTTCTGATACATACTTATATATATGTACATACATACATGAACAAAAATAGTTCTGCGCCTCTTCTGTCTGGCACTTTGAGTGGCACGCCATCTCATCTCGGGGGAGAACTTTGAAAAGTGTGTCTTAAAGTGTATTTAAGTGGCAGGGACATGGACATAAACATACAAGTATACATATTTGTATATGTATGTACTTACAAACGAGGGCGAGAAAGACAAACTCAACACTGCACATACATACATTTTAAAAGCATATTAACAGTTCATTTTGGGGTAATTTGGGCAGTGGGCAATACGTACATATTTAGTGCCTAGACCCTTTTGAAGAAAAAGTTTGATATTTATTTATAAATATAACGACGAAAAAATGCTATAGTTTATTGCAGTGCTGCCGCTGTCACTTCAATTGAAGTTTTACACTTCACTTTGGAAGCCTTCACTTCATTTTACTTTGTTTTACTTCACTTTCGACATATTAGATTTATCTTCAAAATAAATAAAAACTGCTTTGAAATAAATGATTTATTTAACTAAAATCAAAAAACTTTTGCTCAAATCCTTTTCTAAGTAATAAGTATGGCAAAGTAACTTTTCGCAAAAAGCTACTAAAAAGACGCCCAATAAATCTCCACTCTAGCATCGGTTATTTGGGTGAAGTCATTTTGATTTTCATTTTTATATGTACAGATGTAAAGCGCACGGAAATGAATAGGTGGGTAAAGTAAGTTTCATAATTATTTAGTAAATATTTGACGAAAATAAATAAATCGATTAATTATATTTTAGTGTTAACTTCATCAGCGAAATGTAATTTTAGATTTTCTTTCCTCAGCGTTTGAGACATTGTGAATTTAAAGATATTCCAGCACTAAGTTTGCACAGGAACATAATAAATTATAAATTAATAAACGTTAAAGATTACTTTTATTGTGATAAAAATATTATCGATTAACCAATAAGCTGATAAATAACCTAATCGAAAAACCCCACATCCCTAATTATGCTTGAAAGTCGCCACTTCGATAATCCCATCACTTTTCCACCCAAGTCACTTCGAAACACTTGACTTTTAGTGAGATTTCACTTCGCTCGAAAATTAGCACACGGCAGCACTGGTTTATCGTTAGTTACAAAAAGGCCATTAATTATATTAGCTAAGTAAAATAATAAAAGAAAGTTTAGGTTGTATGGCGGCCTTTGATAGTAGATACCCTCTTGGATGAACTTTGAGATATCATTCAAAGTTTGGGATAAGGATCAAACCAATCGATAGCTGACGTGTATGTGTTGGTGGCACAGAAGCTCTGCGTGACCACAATGAAGTTACGCAAGCGACTAAAGTTTATTCCCCAAACCTAATGAAGAGTGAAAGCGAAGATCGAAGAAGCTGGACAGCCCAACAGCAGATGATGAGACTATCATAAGTAGGTATTACAGCACGGGCTTAAGATGAAGCTTGGCATATATTTTAATCGAGCAATAACTAGTTAAAAGCCTGGAAGCCTTGCCCATCTTGCATTCCCTCTCAGTGAGCTTAGAAATTAGCAGCAGAACAAATGCTGCTAATGGCGCACCGCACTATTTTTGATCCGCGGCAACTCTTCAAGAATAGTATTCGGTGCACTCGAAATTGATGTAGGCTACCACCCGCCTTCAAGGTGCAGATATCCAAAAACGGATAATAGCAGATGATTCTCTCTATTAAAAGTAGGCTCAGCCATCATCATGTTGGGTAACATCAATCAAACCCGACTGTGCGTTCAATGAAACTATACGCTACGATTATGAATGGAGAGTACAAGGAAAAGCAATTGCCATTCGAACGGACTTAGCAATCGAATTAAAACGATTAATCTTCGCGATGAGCATCAAAAAATCACAAGGGCAGTAGTGGGAAGCTTCGGCATTAAAACTTTATTGGCCTCAAGCCATTTGTTTGTTGGTTAAGGCACCGAAAATAAAACGTAATTACATAGGTATCTTTTTTCAATAACGCTTTTTAATATGAGTGTTCAATCAATTTCCTATACATTTAATTGAAAAAGAACTTGATTTGAACGTCAACAGCGCGGAAAATATCTCTTTTGGATCATCATGAATTGCAGATAGTTAGAAAACTAATTGCAGTTCATAATCGCCTATGCAAAATTAAATATTACATATGGAATCAATAATACATGGTATCAAGTTCGGCTCGTACTAATTACTAATAAAAAAGGATTAAGAAAACTGCAACTATTTTCCGTGAAATACTAAAAACTTGTTAGCATTTGGAAAACTCAAGTATTTTACTACTTACTCGTACATAAATACATAACTCCAGAAGTTATAAAAATGTTCTTTTGTAAATATAGTATGTAGACATGTACATATGTATGCAAGCAGTATGTATGTGTGTCTTTACATAGTATGTCGCAGCTGTTCATCTATTGTCATGATTTTATTATGGCAAATGTCAGAAAATATTACCTTATGTAGATTTTGTTATTTTCTAAGCCGCGAAAGGAACACAACAAATTATGTACATTGTATGTATGTATGCCTCTGTGCATTGTTGGTGAGAACATAAAGTAGACATCAACACCGCTTTGATGCGAAAAAGTAGAAAACCAAACAAAATAGTATAAAATAAGAAAAAATCATTCTAGACAAAGACATAAAATTTCGACGCACATGCTGGAGAGAATTACTACACTAAAGCACGCACGTATTTATGTACGTGTGGCAACACGCTACACTATTTTACATACAAATGCGTTTCGTTTTGGCATGAAAATGCAGCTGGCAAGAAGGAAAGTAGACAACCTCAAGATCGACAATGGTAAGCTTTATGACAAAGTCTATCAGCTGGAGCTTGTACGTACTATGTACACACGCGGCTGCTGCTGTACGTACATATGTATTATTAGTTGCGTTCCCCCCCAAAAAAAAGGCAAAAGAAGCCAGAGAACCGAGTACGGGAACGCTTTCTGGTAAATTCCTGTAAATTCTTGCAACTTCTTGCGAGTGAGGGAACGCAACTTATATTTACATACATACAGTCCTTGTGAATTTCACACCACAGCAGGTAGCTTGGGTAGCAGCACTTCTAATGCATAAATATTTATATAATAATAAGATTTTTCGAAATTATGTTTGTGGCTCAAAAACGCACACACATTTGGTCCTAGCTAGGTCTTATAAGAACACTCCATGCTACTATGTTACCAGTTACTGCTATTTATTTATATTTACTTCCTAGACTACATAATACCTATACATCATACATACCTACATACATATGTAGATTGTGGCATGTCTATGGTACGAGTATTTGCTATTCATGTGCGTTCGTTATTTGCAACTAGGCACGTACCAGCTGTTAGACACTTACGTGCCCTGCGCTGACACTTCTTACTTAAGCCAAGATTTGCTACTATTTTATGTGCTATATGTATAGTAGATACAAGTATTCTTTCATACATATTTGTTTTTGCTTATTGAGTTTGTGGTAAATTTTTTCACTTAACTGATTATAAGTATGTGAAGTGAAATTATCGCAGGTTGTCGCTTTGGTGGCACATTAGCATGGCATATGAAATGTCTTCATTTATAGTGGGAGGGTTGAAAGTAATTATGCGTGGCGTATTGTAGATAACATTTTTTTTTTGTAATTTATAGTTACTTCCTAATTCTTATAGATTAGATTTGATGCGAGAAAAGCTAAACTTGCAAAAAAAAAACTTTAGTGCGGAAATAAAAAGCATATGCTTATAAAACCATATTATTTAATAAACTAATAATAAAGCAAGTAATTTTTATCACCTAGATGAGTCATTTAGGCAACTTTAACAATAAATTTGAATACCCCGGTTGAGAATCCCCAATATAAGTCCATAAAATCAAAAACCATTTTTTTTGTTGGTTTTCGAAAGTTTATTTGAAGATAATGATAGGCCAATATGTCTATTTTCGAGCCCACATTTTCATCTTATTCCTATCGGGAGATTTACGATTTTATCCATCCCAAATCGTACACAGTAAGCCACTCACATGACAGGCATTTAACGCGTCCAAGGTGAACTCATATAAGGTGCTAACGGTAGTACAAGAACAAAAAAATTCATGTTCTTTTTTCGTTTTGGCTCTCAAATGTCTAATGTTAGCTATTTTTCCCTAAAGGAAAATGAGGTAAAGAAAATACAAACACTCTAACTTTCAAATGCACTCACTTCAGCGAAATATTCAATTTCGACATTTATGTACCAAGGCAAGCCAAAACAGCGTTTTTAGTGACACCACCTTATATTAATTCGAAGTTTCAAGCAAGCCAATTTTCAGGTTTCTAAAAAAAACTGGGTAATTAAGTGAAACTAATTATTAAAATATTACAAAAAAAAAAGTTACAGTACATATATCACTATAGCATTTATTATCCAATTTGTTAATTAAGAAAACATCTACATACATATATGTAAAGCAACAAGCTAGCCACATATTGCAGGTGGTATTTATAGCCCTCAACAACGCCACAATAGTGACGTTAGGGCATATGCACATAAAAGAATTTGTAATTTTTTATGGAAATGTCAATAAACGCCAGCCAAGCAGCGCCGTTAATTACAAGGTACATTTACCTGAATACATATACACAGTAGGCTGGGTCAATTTTGTATGGGGGGAAATAAATGGTATTTGATCGTACTGTAATAATAGTAGGTAGTGAACCCGCATGGCGTTAAAACGCACAAAATTGAATTTCAAAAACTTAAGAAATATCCCAAATGTTAGTCAGAGCTCTAAGAGATCCGAGTGCCATATTTCATCAAACTATCAAACTAAAGATATCTTAAGATTCCTTCATTTGACCACGGTATTTTTATATTTCATATACTTTTTGTATAGTTAATTGAGTTAGACCTTTCAAACAGGTGGCAGCCCTCTTCAGTAGTAATTTTATTTTTAATCCTTGTAGACTCTGCGTCACCGGACATCGCGATGCATATTTTAATTAAATGATGAATTAAGTGGAATTTGATTTTTTCAAACAAGTGGCAACCCCGCTAAATACAGTTCAGAAATAAAAAAAATTCTCAAAACCCCTTCGATTGATACCCATATTTTAATAATGCATTCAACTTATTAAATAATTTGAATTTAACTTCTTAAACAGGTAGCAACCCTCTTCCAACATCTCCAAAATATATTCTTAGCGTTCACACTAAAGATTTCTTAACACTCCTTCGTTTGACATCCATAATTTGATATTTCATGTAACTTGTGTATAATAAAACTAAATTCGACATTTCAAGCAGGTGGCAACCCTCTTCAAAATATCATCACCCTACTACTTTTTCTGAAACCCCTTTCGTTTGGCACCCATATGGTGATACATATTTCTCTTTCCTAATATGATTTTTTAAACAGGTGGCAACCCTCCTATAGTTCAGCTAAGAAACAAAGCTTTTCAAAACCATTTCGATTAACACACAGTTTGTAATAATTTATATATTTTTTTTAAATAATTTGAATATAATATTTTAAAAGGTGGCAACTCTTTTCAAAAAAGTAAAGCCTTATTGCACATCTTCAGTCCAAGCCTTTTAGTTTGAAGCCTTATTTTGGTAAATCGAACGAACGGTACAGACCTTTTATCCTGAAGAAAAAATCGCTTCGCGTATTATTTTTTCTTTCATTTGTTACCCATATTGTTATTTTACATTGCAGTTTTTAAAATAAGTTTTTGTTCAATCATACTTTTGAATTTCCAAAATCCCTTTAAAAAATCCTGAAACTAGATAGAAACACTAAGTGCGCATTTTTACAATATCAGTTTCTATTTTCGTGAATTTTTTTATTTATTTGTGTACAGATTTTACTGTCGCACGGTGTTATCATTTCCAACTTCATATTTTCACGTGTGAAGTCTTTTGAATTCAGTACTTTAAGAGTTTTCATATAACGCTATGCGTACTCTAATGTATACATATACATATGTACGTATGTATTTCTAACGGCGAATATTGCGATCATTAAAGTATACCACTTACACGCATGTATGTGTACATACATACATACATACCTAGAAGAAAAAAAGAAGGACTAGAAAGCAATTACAGAAGGCTTTCTCTGGAATGTAGATGGCCTTACCATCTGCTTTCGCTTTCGGGAGAGCAGCTCATAGAAGGGCTTACTTTTTTTGCGTAACACTTCACAGATGCGGTTTCGTAATTAAAAAAAAAAAAACAATAACAAAAATTTAAAAATTATATGTTGGGTCTAACGAGATTCGAGCCCGGGCCTTCCTGAAAGCTAACAAATAAAGCCAAACATATCTGCGCACTCAGCTACAGCCACAATATGTAAATGTGTCTTAAAAATATTATTTGAATTAAATTTGTTACAATCGTTCAAACTTGTCAGTTCATTTGCCTAACACCTTGCCTACTGACTTCTCGAGAAGGGGCGCTAGAAGCACTCTGTTCGTAGTGATGTTTAGATGTGCTTTCCGCTTGTCTAGGAGCTCTTCTGTAATACCCGGTCAAGTGAAGGCCTTAAGAAAATTGCTTCTGGGTAAGTAAATAAATGTATATGCACGTGAGCCCAAATTGCTGGCTACAATATAGAATTTGCTTGCGTAATGGGAGTTTTATGCGCGACAAAAAGCCATAAACGTATCCGTGAAAAGACCCGACTAACCATGGCCAAAGCTTAATTAATAACGTTAAAGAAATATAAGTGCAACAAAAACAAAGTAGTTGACGTAATACGAACAAAAACAAAACAAAAAACATAGTTGCAAAGAGACAAAATGGTCAGCACCATTTATTGCGTGTTGTGGCAAGTTCATAAAATTTTTTTTCTACAACGTGTCTACGTGTCTAATTTATATGCATATTTATGTATTATTTTGTAGCTTATACTATGTACATATGTATGTATTTGTGCATATATGTATGCATTTGTGCAACCCTGTTCATGTCAGAGTGGCAACACCCTTGCGTGTCGTAAAACGTGTGTTGCACATGATTAAAAGCTCGTGTAACGTGTTTTAAGTACAACAAAAAAAAAAAGAAAAACCATTAAGAAAAAACTAGCTACTTATGCTTACTGACTGGCTGACTCACAGACTGACTGGGTGATTCACAGACTGACCACAGCTATGACAGCTGCTTACTGTGCTGGTTTCAAACAGCCAGCGTTCCCACAGCGCCGTACTAATTGCCTGCAGCTAGCTGTAAATTTTTACTGCTGAGAAGCATGTGGGTATCTTCGCTGCAGCAACATTGGACTATACTTTTTTTTTCAATGCCAGATACGCAAAGTTCCAGCGAACTCGTTTAACAGACTCAAACAGTCAGGCTGTTCGAGGTCGAAGAAATATGGGCATATTAGTATTCCTTAATAAGGGGAAAACTCAAATTATTTGTATACCTTCTCCATGAGATTTAAGGAAAAGCTTTCAGGCAAAACTGCGAGGAATATCTGACCGCACTGCGAAAAAAACAAAATCTGAGGAAGATTAGAGAAGGTGTCAAGATCGTTAAGTTAGTACAACCACAACCCTCGGTGCCGTAGCTATGACCTTATACAATATTTGTCCAGCACTGGCACGTAAAAGAATTACGGCACTAGGCAAATTCTTCAAGCAAAACCTAAGAAGAATTTCAAATACTTTACTGCTAACATTAACCGGTTAATTAACAAGTTCAACTGGTTTGAAAATAACAACGAATTGTGATAAATAGCGGAACTGATACGACGCTAATTGGTCCTAGGCCAACGCTTAGGCAACGCTTTAACGAACAAAACAACCAGTGTTGCGCTTTTGGAGCTAGATTTAATTAGCTCTTTATTTTTCTATTTAGCTCCGAAAATCGGGTTTTAGCTCCTAGCTCTTTTTTAGCTCTTTTCAAATTTATGTAGCACTTTTTTAGTTCCAAAAAGTTTTAGTTGTATTTGGTATACATAATGTGACCAACTATTTCATAGCTCCAAGAAGTACAGGTTAGGTTGGGTTAGGTTAACGCCGCGAGCCGATTTAAAATTTCGAATACGGCTAATTTCGATCCCTGAGAGCTCAGTGTAAGTTCAGAAGAGCGAGCCAAAATGTTTCCATCTTAGCCTCGCGAAGGTCGACAGTCTAAAAGAAAGTGTGGAGATGATTCCACTTCATCTTCCCTTTTGACAGCTGAAACAAAAGTTATCAGTTGAAGTTCCTAGTCTTACCGAGTGAATATCAATCGCACAATGGCGTGTCAGAACCGCCTTCACTAGCTATTGAGAGGTAACGTGGTATTCGGCACCTTTAAGGGGTAGCGATGGGTCACTCGTTACTAGCGCTGCACAAAGTATTTTAAAGTGCCTTATAAAAACATTTTCTGCAGCGGAGAAACGTCTCATTTTCTTCTATTATGTCACAAAAGGAACATCGCTTTCTTTTGCCCATTTCATTATTTAGGTATTTAGCAAAGTATGCAATTTCATTATCGCGAGTACGAAGTATGCGTGTTAGTTTAGCGCCCGCCGAGTTCACACTAGGCCCAAACCGTCCAATAGTGTACCGCAGGAGGACAGAGGCGTCCCTAGTTGCTCCTTATCTGGGGATAACGTAACTGCTTCTTTGATGACAGCCATTTCCCCCCTGAAAGACACTGCAGAAGTCCGGAATCCTTAGTAATCCCTCCGTACCCAGCATCTCTTGAGAGAAAATAGGCAGAGAAGTAGCTTCTGCCAGGAATTTCGGAGGCGCTGTAATCTATGTATTCAGGGCCAAGTCAAAGTATTTTGTACTTCCTGGTAAACAAGACCAGTTCCGTTTTGCTGGGATTTACTACGAGGCAGCTCTTGATTGCCCACCTAGTAACCTGCATCATGTAAACTTGAGGCAGAAAAAAAAGGGTGTATAGAAATCGTTCTTTAACCAAAAGATCCACATAATCTACATAGGCGATCACCCGACATCCCACTTTTTCCAGGTCCCCTAGAAGGTCGTTTACAACCTCAACGTAGAGCAGGGGAGGGAGGCCACCAATTTGCGGAGTATCCATATTATCACTGCACTGAGTGCAGGCGCTCCCCCACTCCGCCGCGACAGTTCCGTCACAAAGTAAGCTGTAACTAGATAAGCCTTATTACGTTGGTTTCAACCGCCAAATTATGAATATACTTGGCTATTGCCTCTGGAGTGACATTGCTGAAGGATCCCTCGATATCGAGGAAGGCCCCTACTGCGTGAAGGCTTCCTCTGACCACTTTAGCAATGTGCGCAGGGTGGTATCCACCGAGCTTGCAATAAGCACGTTGAGCTCTTGAAAGATAGTCACGAGGAATTGCTTTTCTTATGTACAGGTCTATCCATCTCTCTAGCGATTTTAGCGAAAACGAAGACAGACTGATAGGCCTAAAATCCGTAGCAGAAACATGAGATCCCGCTCCGGCCTTCGGGATAAACGCAAGACTGACTACCCTCCAAGCCTTGGGGATGTACCCGGTCCTCACGCAGTTCGCAAGTATGATGCCATCAGTCCCCGGCAACTTTAATGGTTTGAACGAATTTATCGCCCAAGCCATGTGGTGATCGTCCAGAAAATCGGAGAACTACAGGAGCTGAAGTACAAAGTATTGCAAAGAAGTACATTTGACTGTACTTCGAGATTCGAAGTACAAGAGCTAAAAAAGAAGTACTGTACTTCCGAAAGAAGTACGGTTGGTCACATTAGGTATACATAAGCCAAAACTTAAGCGTTGATAAAATGCAAAATTTCGAGATGCAGTGTATCCATCATAAACACTTGGATCTAGGTTAAAGAATTCAAAAATTTATTAAAAGAAAATCCTTTTTCTGATAACGCGGATTTTGTTTTACCTTACTAATTTTACCTTTAAGGAGAGCTGGAAGTAAAACTTTCCAGAAAAATTTTGCGAAAAAGTTACTCAATTCAAATATCTGAAATTACAGACTTTAACAGTTTGTAAAGTATTTTTAGATCACTGTTATATAAGTGCCATAGCAACGAATTCGAAATATATGCACCTTATTTTGGTTTTAAAAGATTTTTTCAGCACTTAAACTTATGAAATTCATTGTTTTTATTAAAATTGCCGAAAATGTAAAAAACATCCTTACGTCAATAAATGCTCAACCTTAACAAAAATATGTAGCTCTTCATTTCAGCTACTATTAGTATTATTTAGCTCTTTTTTAGCTATTTTTTCGACCGTTTTAGCTCCAAACGAAATTTTTCTCTGGCAACACTGCAAACAATAAACTTTGAGGCAAGTCCCGGAAAAATGGATCAGGTAAAATAAAGTCGGTGATTCTTGTCTTGCTGGTACTTGCAGACCGGACTAGCGGTAATATGCAAAAGCTGGAAAACAAACATAAACTTCTGTATTTATTAGAGGGCTGCGCAAATAGTTTTACTTTTGCTGGTCACTAATTTACAATTCAGTAAATACAATAATGAAGAAAATGCACTTGACAATAAAGGAGGTGGAACTCATGGCTTGCTCGCACTCAAAACAGATACGGAGAGAATTTTTTTTTTGTTAACCCAAGAACAGTAAGCATCAGTTTGAGTGTACACTTACAGTAAGCAATTCTATCGGGTTTTGCAAAGGGCTTATTTTTGTTTGTAAACAAGAAAACCGTATTCATGTTTTCAGTAACGGTTTTTCCTTAAATTCAGTGAAAACTATACCAAATTTGAATATTTCGTGAATTATTTACTATTTCGCGACCAAGAAAATATTTATCCAACTTTAAGTAAAAAACTTCTTTCCGTGTATTCGTTTGCTTACTACAAATAGTGACTTAGACTAAATACAGCAAAATAACGGGACAGTACAGCGAGTGCAGTAAAAAGAATGTGCACACCCAAGCAACGGCTACAGTAGACATATTCAATGTTACTCCCTGGCTATAATGCACGAGGCGAATCGTAAAAAATCGCGGCAAATTTGTAAGGATCTATTGATTTTAGTAGATGCTTCCCTTTTACGTTGCGTTCACGTGCATTTTAAACATTTGCATTCATTACCTATACCAATAGATATTGCAATAAGTTATTGCAAAGTTACATAGAATTTTATTGCACTCGACAGTAAATGCAGTAACGCTTGATGTTTTATTACAGCAATGTCTTGTTGTCAAGTTGTTGAAGCAAACTTTTCATTCACTATATGCCGTAGTCCGCATAAGACAATAGTTGATAGTATTTGAAAGTTCTGAGAAAGTGAAGTTAAGTATAGCGAAATTAGCAAGTGTTTTGATTGCCCTTGCAAAACCATTTATGCAGCCCTCTAGTATATATCGATTGCCCTCTTCAATAACTCGAAAACAACAACTCGAAATTTCAAGTTTTTGAGTTAAATAGCCGATTAGATTAATGAACACATTTTTCTTTAGAAAATCGGCATATCATCACTAGACACGAATAAAGGCGCGAGTGGTCCGTGGAAAACACTCACAAAAAAAAAAAATCAGCGGAGAAAGCCTTTTAACATAGTTGGCGGCGAATAAAGACTCGCTAACCTATTCGGCGGTGAAGATATATGCGTTCACCCATTTCGCGGTCAACTAAATTTGCAAAGAGTTTTTGGGGAACGATGCTGAAGTGACGAATTTATTCTTAAGCGTATTTTTTTATGCGTATTTTTTCGCCATCAAAACACTAGCGCATCCGTGTCCAGTGGCGATGTGTTTACTTGTTGCAAGTCCGACAGGTGGCGCGATTGTGCCATTTGTCAGAAAACCGATGCAGGCAAACCTTACCTACTACTAAAAAGTGGCACAAGTCTAGGAATGATTTCAGGAATGATTCAGTAATACCAGTGGACTTAATTTTGTTTAACTACTTAATAATAGTTGCTTATTTTGTCTTTTTCAGTCTAATCCTTACTAAATCTTAATAATCATAATTTGCAAGCTTACACATCTTGCCTACAGAATAACTTCAAATTATCCACGAAATTTACGTTCAAGGCATATTATTGCTAAATTATAAAACGCAAAATCTTTAATTTGCTCTACTGAAAAAGCTGACATTTTGAGTTGCGTCGTTATTGCAGAGCACCATCGATATGTATAGAGCGTTACTTTGGCTTTTATATTTATATAATTGGTGAAACATTACGAAGTTATTTTCATGGCTTCTACCGCAAGAAAAAAAAAAAACAAATATATGTTTATGCAGATGCAAATACTATTGTACATATGTACATATGTATATATGTAGAAATATAAATTAAATGACCTTGATTCGAAAACTAATTAGCAGATGTACAAATCGCAGCGGCAGGAGTAACTATGTGGTTATATATATAGTAAATTAAACGAATTCATTACAAAAGAATGTGTGCTCACCTACTAAACTTGTATTCAAGTAATATACTGGGTATGCTTAAATACAATACATAAGTACATACACATGTATATAGATATATACAAACAATTAAGTATGGGTACATACATATGTGCGTAAATATATAAAAAGTGTAATCACCTAGCTAGCTGTGTCAAGGCAATGCAAAAGTTTCTAATTTTGGCTACGCAGCAGCCAGATTTTTTTTATTATGCATTTTTTGTTGGTTTAGTGGTCACCGGGGCGAATACTTGAGTATGTACATACATGCGCACAAACATACATAAGCACATGGTTTTTTCTAATTTAAAAGTAATTTTGTTTTTGTTTTGCTAACATTTAATGATTAATTATTTCCTCTTTTTATTCAAACAGCAGCTACTTTAATTTGGAACACATTAACGGCAATTATTTTCCTTTGAATTGAGCACAGAGATTAAACAGCTAACAAAAAGTCATCCAGTCTTACTTTAAGCAAGACCCAAATTATTACAACGCAAATAATTTTGATTATGTGTTAGTCTGGGAAAAACTGGCCTAGTAAATACTCGCTATGTACCAGGAAAAAAAATATAGGTATAATGATTAATACCTATGCTGAGGGAAGTAAA
>NW_023459831.1:44912-47752 GCF_013731165.1 Rhagoletis pomonella | reverse complement strand
CGCCACGCACCGTACCCCCAGATGCTCCGTGCGATTTCGCACAGGCATTACCCACTACCGGCTGAATTTCGCGGCCTTTAGTACCAGAAGGAGCTGGCTTCGACCCCCCTGGGGCACCGGCCGTGAAGGCCCTGCTTAAGCCCTTGACGCAGGGCGATTTCGCCTCTGCAGGGCCAGAAATCCCACCCGGGACAGAGGCAACTATGGGTGTCGACTTCGAGCCACCGCTGCTCGAAGCTTTGTCGATAGCCAGCTCCGGTTTCCCTACGGCGCTGGCCGTGCAGGCCCCACTCGTGGCCTTAGCCGGAGATGCCTTCGCCTCCTCAGAGTCCGCAACCGGGGTGGAGACAGCTTTGGATTCCGGCTCCGACGATCCTCCGCTGCTCGAAATTTTAGTTTTTGTTATTGTTTTTGTTTTCTTTTGGTTTGTATTCATCTTGTTCGTACGACCACCTGCCCGACGAGGCGCGCGCTGGTCTAAGCAAAGTAAGGGGAAATTAACGGTCCACCACGGCAGCGCCCCATGCCGCGGCAAGGCCACCGTTACTCCCTGAGGCGGCCTGGTATCAGGAAGGCGCCGTTATAATACAGCCGGTCTGGTAAACCCCCTGGCTGCAAACCATCCAATGGGCACGGTGTCGCATAACACTCTGGATTAGGGGGAGGAGTTGGGTTGTTGGGAAAGGAGAAATAAGGAGGGATGAGGGCAGGAGTAATCGTCGGTACGGTAATCTCCACATAGGAAACTGTGTAAGCTCGTGTCTTACGCAGGTTCTCATGCGGAGCCTCCCTCTTAGTTCATGCTGACATAGAAGCCCCTCAAGGCCCCAATGTCACCACTTAAGCCTCATCCCCACGCCAAGGAGACCAACATCGATGAGGGGTTTTGTGGACCACATAAGAAAACATTCTGAATTTTTGCCCATTTTTAATGGATAACACAGCCCAACAAAAATAGGAAACAAGATTTGGTACGGCAAATGTTGAGGCTGTTTTGGGTGACTTTTTTGTGCTGATTACGAATCCGTAAGCGAATCCATCAGCTCCAGATTTTGAAAAAAAACGAGGTCAAAGTGTCAAAAAATCGGGTTTTCTGCCATATTTTAGAAGCCCTAGAAAATAAACAAAAGGTGGTAGAAAATACCATTCCTGCACCTTGCCTTGATGGTCACTTAGTCATCTATACTAATATATATTTTGAAAGCCGTTTCATTTGTGTTCGCAAAGCTCGAAATCGGTTGCACCGGTTTTTTTGAAATTTCGGTTGTAGGTTCTGCGGGACTTTAAAAATCCTATAGAATATAACATACATGCCGACATAACAGCTCACCTGCAAATCATAAATGAGAGCGCCCTCTGTTGTTAATTCGTACGGAATACAGCGCAAAGCAAGGGTTATACATATACATACGTGCTAATGTTAACGTTAATGTTGATTCTTATGATAAACAAGTAATAAAGTCTAAGTTCGGGCAAAGCCGAACATTAAATAGCCGGCGCAAGTATTAAATACATATATGTTTTTCACCTTTCCGAAAGCCGGGGTGTATCAATTTTGAGTAAATTAGCGTCCTTAAATTTCGAAATATTGAAGTTCCAAGCATATCTGAAATTAACCGTTATATGAAAAGCGGCCGTAATTTTATTCCGATTTCAATAATTTTCAAGGTTTTGCTTCTATGTGGCAAGCACAATAACCATGCCATCATGCACGCGCAGGCATGGGCAGAGAACGAGCACACAACGGGCTAGCTTTTCTCAATATTCATCGCAATCTGGATCGAGCCTGCCCCTACCTGGCTACGCCAAGCTGGATTATATCAACGATTTAATACAATAGGGGTATTCTCCAAATCTTGCAAAGCCATTGCACGTAGCACGGATTGCATGGATTGCATAACTTGCAAACACACAACAACAAAATACATGGGAAACGACATTTCCTATCGCTGCAAAATATGCAACGTCGAAACCCATGTATATATTTTGCAAAATAGCATAGCAAGATATATGCGACCCTGTGCTAGTTGTTTTGTTGTTGGAATTGCTACATATTTCTCTCATTCCTCTCATCTCGCTCACTTCATTTTTTTCTGCTGTCTCTTGTTATTGTATTTGATACATAATTTCGCTGCTTGCTACCCATGCATTCTACCACTTTGCAATGGGGTGCTCTCGTACTCTTCGAAATTTGGGATAGTATTTTTGCATTTCGTGCAATACGTGCATCGTGCAATACTTCGAGAATACCCCTAATATATTGAAGACTCTGGAAAAACAATGACATTCTTGGTTGTTACAAATGACTTTACAGCTTTACTTTTGTAAGAGCAGGGCTGGTATACAAGTCAACAGCTGATACACAAGATTGTGGTGTGTGTATATTGATCAGCTGATTAAACATTTAACATCTCTGATTGTGGTTATTCTCATTTAATTTTTATTTAAGTGAAGAGCATAGGCCACTTCAATCAAAATTAAAAACAAATTAAAATTGATTGGTGAAACCCAAAACTCGAAAATTAAAGTAATTTTCACTTAAATGAATGTGGTGAAACGCAGCCTTCGGAGAAGAACTTATTTGTATATACATATTTACATATGTATATACATACGCTAATGCCACAAACTGGCGCGTGTTTTTTTATAAAAATTTCCAAAAATTTTTAAATTTACAAAATGCCAGTACCTATCCGCAAAAAAAAAATTTGAAGTGGAAATACGTTTTTCTTATCTGTTACTACACTGTCGGAAATAACTGACTTGTCTCAGAAATTAATCAATTGACAAAGGAGTTGGAAACAAACTATTTGTGCAGTTTATGAATTTTAAAGTAGTTG
>NW_023459831.1:40135-44812 GCF_013731165.1 Rhagoletis pomonella | reverse complement strand
CAACTACTTTAAAATTCATAAACTGCACAAATAGTTTGTTTCCAACTACTTTGTCAATTGATTAATTTCTGAGACAAGTCAGTTATTTCCGACAGGGTAGTAACAGATAAGAAAAACGTATTACCACTTCAAATTTTTTTTTTGCGGATAGGTACTGGCATTTTTTAAATTTAAAAATTTTTTGTAATTTTTATAAAAAAACACGCGCCAGTTTGTGTCATTAGCGTATGAATATACATATGTAAATATGTATATACAAATAAGTTCTTCTCCGAAGGCTGCGTTTCACCACATTCATTTAAGTGAAAATTACTTTAATTTTCGAGTTTTGGGTTTCACCAATCAATTTTAATTTGTTTTTAATTTTGATTGAAGTGGCCTATGCTCTTCACTCAAATAAAAATTAAATGAGAATAACCACAATCAGAGATGTTAAATGTTTAATCAGCTGATCAATATACACACACCACAATCTTGTGTATCAGCTGTTGACTTGTATACCAGCCCTGCTTTTACAAAAGTAAAGCTGTAAAGTCATTTGTAACAACCAAGAATATCATTGTTTTTCCAGAGTATTCAATATATTGTATTAAATCGTGGATATAATCCAGCTTGGCGTAGCCAGGTAGGGGCAGGCTCGATCCAGATTGCGATGAATATTGAGAAAAGCTAGCCCGTTGTGTGCTCGTTCCCTGCCCATGCCTGCGCGTGCATGGTGATATTCATTGAATAATTTTGAAAAAGTATAACTAACTCGGGGATTTTGTGGGGTTTTGTGGTTAGGTTAGGTTATGTAAGGTGGCAGCCCCGTGTAACCGGAGCTCACTTAGACAATGTAAGATTGTCCTTTGTGATACCACAATTTGGAAAGGCCCCCTAAACTTTATCGTTAAAACGCTCCGAGCCGATTATGTATTTACTAATACGGCTGATCTCAATGCCCCAGAGCTCCTCGGGGCTGTTAAGAAAGTGAGAGCCAAAGTACTTCAACCTTAGCCTCGCAAAAGCTGGGCACCTAAGAAGGTAGTGTTGAGGTGATTCTACCTCGTCATCTTCCAGGCAACAGCGACATAAAGGGTCCGGCAGAATGTTCAGCCTAACCGCGTGGATGCCGATTGGACAGTGACCCGTTAAAACCCCCACCCGAAGTGATAGCTGTGGCTTTGTGAGTGTGAGGAGTGCCCTCGATCGCCCCCGGTCCACCTTCGGCCAAAAGGACCTTGCGATCGCACATGTCATGGTATTCTCCCAGCGTTCGCTGAGCTGACATGAGGCCCATTTATCCAAGAGCGAACCGCAAGCGATCAATGGCACCCTCAGCCGCTCTTTATTCGGTAGTAACGTTTCACGGGTTCCTTCCCTCGCCAGCTCGTCAGCCACGCAGTTCCCAGTGGGGGGACCCAATGTCGCTGTGTCCCGGAACCCAAATAAGCCTAATGCGGAAGTATTCCGACGCGGCTGAGAGAGAGAGAAGACATTCTTTAACCAGGTTAGAGCGCACCTCTAACGAACTCAAAGCCCTGATGGCCGCCTGGCTATCAGAATATACGCTCACTTCCCTGACGGTTATAACGCTCCTTAGCAGTGAATCCACCGCCTCCTTGATAGCAGCTACTTCCGCCTGGAATACACTGCAGAAGTCCGGGAGCCTGAACTTAGTGCTGATGGAAAGCTCTCGACAGAAGACCCCTCCACCAACCCTGCCATCCAGTTTCGATCCATCCGTAAAGAAGTTCACCGCACCCCTCCTCCAGAAGTCCCGCCCGGCCCACTCATCCCTTGAGGCAAAATGGACAGAGAAGAAGCTCCTAGGAGCCGTAACGGTGGTGCAGTAATCCGTACGATCGGGGATGAAGTCGAAACCTCCTAGAACTCCAGAGTGTCCAGTCCCTAAGTTGATCAACCAATCGGGTTCCCTGAGTCTAATAGCCGCTCGCGCCGCGACAACTCTGCCTGCAACGTCGACAGGCGCTACGTTTAGCATTGCGTTCAGTGCTAATGTGGGGGCGGTTCGCAGTGCCCCACTAATACTAATTAAAGCAGCCCGTTGTACGCGCTCCAGCTGCCTAGCTAGTGTAGCCTTTTCCAGTGAGTTCCACCAGACTAGGGCCCCATAGAACATAATTGGCTTGACTACGGTCTCGTATAGCCAATAGACAACTTTAGGGGAGATGCCCCATCTCTTACCAATAGCTCCCCTACTGCAATATAAGGCCACTGATGCCTTTCTTGCCCTTTCCTCGAAGTTTGGTACCCACGACAACTTCCTGTCCAGGATCAAGTCCAAGTACTTGACCCTGTCAGACAGCTGTAAGCGCAGACCTCCACCCGTATCTAATGCAGCTCTCGTAGATTGGGGCCAACCAACGGCGCGACACCTCCGCCGCCTTTTGCAGCTGCGCAGGTATGATGCCATCAGGTCCTGGGGATTTAAAGGGTTCGGCGCTCATCCAGGAGGTCAGAAACAGCAGCACAGTCTCCGCACACTTCCCCTAAGGAGATCTCCTCAGGGAAGGGATCGGAAGGAAAGTGAGTGTCCAGGAGCAGCCTAAGCGACTCCTCGCCACTCATAGTCCAGTGACCTGCCTCATCCCTCAAGTAGCCCTGCGGAGCAGGACTCCTAGCGAGAATACGCCTAAATCTCGAAGACTCATGACACCCTTCAACGTTTTCGCAGAAAGACCTCCATGAAATCTTTTTAGCCTATCTTATTTCGGACTTGTAGATTCCTAGTCCAACTTTAAAGAGTTCCCAATCAGAAGACAACTTACTCCTACGGGCCCTATTGAAAAGTCGTCCGCTCGACGCTCTTAACTCAGAGAGCTCCACAGTCCACCAAAGTGGTTTCCCTCTACCTTTCTGAAATCTCAGTGGACATGCGCTTTCAAGAGCTTCCCTGCACGCAGAGCTGAAAACTTCAACAAGCTCCTCCAGCGAGTCTACCGACTGCACAGAATTTGGTTCTCGCGCATCAGGGAGCACTCCGCGAAGGTTCCTGTTATACAGATCCCAGTTCGTGCTCCTCAGGTTCCTGAAGGGCTTGCTACGTGGACGCGTTTCGTCCAAAGAGAATTGAATATACCTATGATCCGAAAAAGAGTGTTCGCTCAGAACCCTCCAATCCGAGATCAGAGGTGCTGTCTCAGATGAAGCCAGTGTGAGGTCAAAAACCTCCTCCCTGGCAGCAGTTATAAACGTAGGGGAATTCCCCCTGTTACAGATATGTAAGTTTTCACTTAGAATAAACTCAAAAAGTGACTCACCTCGCAAGTTTGTATCCGAGCTGCCCCAAACTGAGTGCCTCGAGTTCGCATCACACCCCAAGCTCACGCCAGCTTTCCGTCGCTTGGCTTCCGCTATAGCGCTCCTCAGCAGCGTTGGAGGTGGCTCCACCTCGTCATCGTGCGGCATGTAGGCGGATATGAGCCAGAGTTCTCCAGCCTCTCGTTCCAGCCTAATTGTAACCGCATCCTCATTGCTGAAATTATGCAAAATAAAAGCTTTTAGTTCACCTCTGACAAGCAAACAGGCCCTAGTTCTACCTACGTTGTTCGCCGCTATCAGCATGTAGTTCCTTGTTCTGATTCCAGAGATACCATTACTGCTCAGCCATGGCTCCTGTATCAGAACCACGTCAGCCCCACCTTGCTCAAGGTGGAGCAAAAGATTGGCGGATGCCGCCTTGGAATGCTGGAGATTAATCTGCAGAATCTTCATTCTCCAGAATATCCTCCATGAGCGCTAGCTCCGCGCTCTCACCGCGGACATCGACCCCACCGAACAGCCTCTCGAGACTGAAGACGGACGCCCCGGCAGAGGAGCCGCCCCCAATGCTCTCAGCGTCCGATTGAGCCGAGTCTCCCAACTCCATGCTGGCGGAGTCAATGGCCTCTCTTCCTCCCTCCGAAGTAGCTGGAGGCAGAGGGTCATCTGCTTTGGCTTCGGTCGGTAGAATCCGTAGAACCACTTTCTCGAAGCCATAGTATATGACCCCCTTGGTATCGCCGAGATCACCGAGGGACTCTGCATTAAGCAGTATCAGCGCTTGCCGATAAGATTCCTCGGTCCTCTCCAGCCAGATAACCCTCAAGTTATGCGTCGGGAGGGAAGGATTGCAGTACCTAAGTATTCCTTCGATCTCCTCTGGAGAGGTAAGCTCAGTAGGGAGCCATACCCGAGCCCGTGGACGCATCGGAAGATCCGCCTTGTCTACGGCCACTAGATCGGCACCCTTCCAAACCTCCCCCACCAGGGAGACTGCCTCCTTGTATAAGGCTGCCGACCGCTCATTGGCGCACCTCGTGAGCTTATGCAGCCCATGGTGCCAACCGGCACTCTCACACCTAGGTGGTGGCCCTGGATTCCCCCTGACCGCCCTCATAAATACCGCCGACATGGCGGCCGCCACACGCTTCCACTCTTCTTGAGTGATGGCGCCGTCCTCCCTGTTGCGGTCCATGACCCCTAACTCCACTGAGCCGGCAAGATTAGCGATTTCGGTAAACGTGGGAACCGGCCCCGTACGAAACCTTTTCACGGTCGTTGTTTCCCCCTCCCGTGATCTCTGCCGCTTCATAGTCGACAGCGCATTCGCGCCATCGGCTACCTTCCCCTGGGCGGATGTCGCAGACTCCGCATCGCCGACCACCTTTTTGGCCCACTCGAGCGTTCGGGCAT
>NW_023459831.1:28995-40035 GCF_013731165.1 Rhagoletis pomonella | reverse complement strand
ACGCCCACTTCCCATATAACGGTAATTTCCAGAAATACGAAAACTGCGATATTTTAGTAACTACTGAAGATAATTCACTCAAAATTGATATTTACAATAATTTTCAGACGAAAAATAAGAATATTATAAATTTTTGGAAAATGGGCGTAGCCACGCCCACTTATGGTAACATGTGTATATCTTGGTAACCGCTGCACCAATTTCTTCTAAACTTGGCACAGTTGTTGACCTTGGTACACCATACTAAATGGCCGAAAATTTTAAAAATCGGTCATTAACCACGCCCACATCCCATATAACGGTAATTTTCAGAAATACGGAAACTGCGATATTTTAGTAACTACTGAAGATAATTCACTCAAAATTGACAATTACAATAAATTTTAGACAAAAAATAAGAATATTATAAAGTTTTAGAAAATGGGCGTAGCCATGCCCACTTATGGTGACATGTGCATATCTTGGTAACCGCTGCACTAATTTCTTCCAAACTCGGCACAGTTGTTGGCCTTGGTACAGCATACTAAATGACCGAAAATTTTAAAAATCGGACAATAACCACGCCCACATCCCATATAACGGTAATTTAGAGAAATACAAAATCTTCGATAAATCAGAAAATATTAAAGCTAATTTATTCAAAATTGATGCTTTCAACTATTCTTTACCAAGAAATACGTTTCGGATAAAATTTTGGAAAATGGGCGTGGCACCGCCCACTTATGATCACATATATGTATATCGGTAACCGTTCTACCAATTTGTACCAAACTCGGTATGGTTATTGTGCTTGCCACATAAAAGCAAAACGTTCAAAATTTATGAAATCGGACTAAAATTACGGCCGCTTTTCATTTAACGGTAAATTTCAGAAATGCTTGAAACTGGAATATTTCGAAATTTAAGGACGCTAATTTACTCAAAATTGATACACCCCGTCTTACCGTCTAGCGGTAGCTTTCGGAAAGGTGAAAAAACATATATTTAATACTTGCGCCGGGTATTTAATGTTCGGTTCCGCCCGAACTTAGACTTTCTTACTTGTTTTGTGCATATGTGCATAGAAGAAATTTTTTGGATATTCATAAAAAGAATTGTCATTTATTTCAATTCAATTTATTTTCACTTTGTTTGAATATTGTAATGTCGACACATATATCAGAATAAGTATTCACTCAAATTCAAAAAAACCGAAATCATTCATTCGTTTTGTATATGAATAATTCATACGCCGTTTTGAATGAATTCATGCAGCCCTCGAATGCAAACATAGTGGTCTCCCCTCTTACTAAGTTATTCATAGTCCTTCGAGCCGGATATGACCTATGGATCTACAGTCCACAGTATTTTGAAATGGGGTTTCTTGAAAGTGATGAAACAGGAGACCTTAAGTAATAAGGAAGCTCATCGTTTACTTGTTTTTGATTCTTCTGTTTCAAAACGAATTCTGGGCATATGGAAACTGTGCACACGAAGTAAAGCATATGAAAAAACGGAAATATTGCATACGAAAAAAAGCCGAAATAATGCATATATGCAAAGTTCCGGTTGAAAACCGAAAAAATGCATATGCAAAAAACCGAAATAATGCATATATGCACAGTTTCAGTTGCAAACCGCTATAATACATATCAGAAAAAACCGAAATTATGCATATGCACACTTTCGTTTGAAAACCGAAATAATGCATATGAGAAAAACGAAGTAATGCATACATGCACAGTTTCGGTTCAAAACCGAAGTAATGCATATGACAAAACCGAAATAGTGCATACATGAAAACGAACTTCTTTCGGCGTAGGCGGCCATCGGCCGCGCTTAGGGATTATAGCCTTTACTAAGTAGAATTCTCCTTTCTGTGTTGCCGGAAAAGGGGGCGGAGGTAGTTTAGTGCAGAACTTCTTTTTGCGTAGGCGGCCTTCGGTCGCGCTTAGAGATTATAATATTACAAAGTAGAATTTTCCATTCTGTGTTGCCGGAAAAGGGGAGCGGAAGCATTTTTGCGCAGAACTTCTTTCTGCGTAGGAGGCCTTCGGCCGCGCTTATGGATTATAACACTTACTAAGTAGAATTCTCCTTTCTGTGTTGCCGGAAAAGGGGAGCGGAAGTATTTTTGCGCAGAAAATCTTTCTGCGTTTGCGGCCTCCGGCAGCGCTTAGGGATTATAACCTTTACTAAGTAGAATTCTCCTGTCCATGTTGCCGGAAAAGAGGAGCGGAAGTATTTTTGCGCAGAACTTCTTTCTGCGTTGGCGGCCTTCGGCCGCGCATAAGTATTATAACCTTTACTAAGTAGAATTATCCTTTCTGTGTTGCCGGAAAGGGGAGCGGAAGAATTTTTTCGCAGTACTTATTTCTGCGTAAGCGGCCTTCGGCCGCGCTTAGGGATTATAACCCTTACTAAGTATAATCCTCCTTTCTGTGTTGCCGGTAAAGGGGGCGGAAGTAGCTTTGTGCAGATCTTTTTATACGTAGTTGGCCTTCGGCGGCGCTAGGGATTATAACCCTTACTAAGTAGAAGTAATTTATATTAGAAAAAACCAAATTATCCGTATGCACACTTTCGTTCGAAAACCGTGATAATGCATATAACCAAAACCGAAATAAAGCATACATGTACAGTTTCGGTTTAAACCGAAATAATGTCTAAATGCACAATTTCCATATGCGCATTTTCGGTGCCCCGTATTGGCATCTAAGAGTTCTTTTTGCAAATAAACATATACACACTTAATTGACTGAAAGATGAGTTCATATTACATTTATTTATCACAAACCTTAAAGTCTTTACTTACGCAAATGCGATGATTACACAGTGTCGCAAAAAAATCACGAAATACACTAGAAACAAAACTTAGTATAGATAGGGTCGAGTGCAATATGAATTTTTTTTTATTAAATAACGTTATCTTTGTTCTTGAGACACTTATGTATTAAAATATTGACCATTTTTCGTCTTATTTTAACAATCAAATACATATGTATGTACTACCTACCTATTTACCAAAAAAATGATTTTTCATAAAATTTTTGGAAATGGGCCACTGCCCTCCTAAATAAAATACATACATGTAGGTTCCACGCCCAATTTCCAAAAATTTTATGAAAAACATATCAATTAAGATAATTTCGGAAACAATTACGACCATGCCAGACAAAGCAATAATTTATTTACGAAATATTGTTAATGCTGCCATGAACCTCAAATACTACCCAAGGACATGTAAATTGCTGAAATAATAGCAATCTCAAAACCAAACAAAAACGCTACGCTTGCAACATCATATTGACCAATCAGCCTATTTCCGAATATATCAAAAATATTTGAAATGCTTCTTTTTGACCGCATAGAGCCTATTCTCACACGAATGAAATTAATACCACAACCAGGGATGCCAACTCCATTAAGGCTAATTACAAACAATTCCTAAAAAAAAACTTCCCCTATTCTCAATGGTATTCTCCCAAAATAACTTTTACTATTTGAGGAACTTCATTCCCATTTTTATAAAAACAAGTTAGAAAGTCTAAGTTCGGGCAAAGCCGAACATTAAATACCCGGCGCAATTATTAAATGTATATTTTTCACCTTTCCGAAAGCTACCGCTACATGGTAAGCCGTGGTGTATCAATTTTGAGTAAATTAGCGTCCGTAAATTTCAAGCATTTCTGAAATTTACCGTTATATGAAAAGCGGCCGTAATTTTAGTCCGATTTCAATAATTTTCAACGTTTTGCTTCTATGTGGCAAGCACAATAACCATACCGAGTTTGGTTCAAATTGGTAGAACGGTTAACGTCAAGTGCAAATAGTAGATATGCACGGTTCCAATTTCTTTAATATCTACACGGTTGCACGAGATATTGTTATTGCAAGTTGTAATTTTATTCTCAATAGGAATTTTCTAATAAAAATTGTTTGTTTAATTCCCCGATTCCTCCGAGAAATTCCACCAAAATCGGGGACCCATTGACCCATAGACGTGGGCATTCCCCAAGGCAGTATATGAGGACCCACGTTATATCTTCTATATAGAGCTGATTTACCGGTACCTACTTCGGTTAATAGCATGATCGCAATGTTTGACACATGACACAGTCTTAATGGTCTCCAATAAAGGCACAGAAATATCAAAATTAAATCTGCAAAACGAGCTAAATAAAACTCTAACTTAAAAACATTAACATCGAAATGAATAGTGATAAAACAATACAGGTAAACTATACCAACAGAAGGACAAGCATCGAACCAATAAGGATTGAGAATTCTGAAGCGAATATTGACACTAAAGCTAAATATGTACCTAGGTATTACAATTGACTAAAAATTAAACTGGAAGGACCTCATAATGAAAAAACGAAAAGAAACCAAAAATAGATTTCGACAACAGTATGGCTGCTAGGACCGCACTCCAAATTGTTACTGCAAAATAAAGTCCTGATTTAAAAGACCGCAATTGCGCCGATCTGGAGCTATGGGGAACAGCTTCTAAATCTAATTTAAGTATGCTACAACGAGTACAGTCTAAAATACTTAGGACAATAACTTATGCACCATGGTATATACATACATAACGCAGATATTAACCGTGAGCTAGACATCGATTCATTTGACGAGGCAATACAATAAGCAAGCAAAAGACACATAGCAGACTACTATATAAACATTGTAAAAAAGAGTTAAGCAGTTTGCAAAGCAAACTCTTTTAAAGATCAAAATTCGTAACTCGATTAGTCATCGATTTGAGTAATCAAAATCTTTTTTACTCGAGTAATTGTTTAACCGAACAACTGATTAACCAACTTTCTCGAGTAACCGAATAATCGCACAGCCCTACTTATATGGAGCAAATAAAAAAAAGTTGTTTAAAAATGTTAGGGTAAATAGCCAATGTCAATTTAAATTTTAAGTAAATATTAAAGAATTCTTTAGCCGCTCAATGCAAAAGATCTGAATATCCAGTACATACATACATATAAATTCAAAATTGTCTAACTTTAACAATTTTTACACGATTTCAAAAGAAATGTGGCGCATATGTGATTTCTCTTTTGTAGCAATGTTTATTTATTTATTTATTTAGTCTACAGAAAAATGTTTTCTTACAGACAGTTGAGATAAAAAGAGTTAGAATATTTAAGTATGTGTGATACATTACAGAGTGAAATAATTATAAATATTAACTTGTAAAGATAACAATGATATTCAATAGCAATTTGGGTAGCTGGCGAGGCCTTGTCTCCAGTCTACTTTTGTGTGCGGCGGGCGGAAAGACCTAGTTTCCGCTCCGCCCTGTTCACAGGCCGTTGATCATGGTCGGAAAGGCCGAGCTTCCGATCCATGTTCCCGTAGTCGTTACTTTGTAAGTGAGGCAGGCGGAAAGTCCTAGTTTCCGCTCCACGCTATAGACGAACTGTTGGGCGAGGTCGGAAAGGCCGAGTTTCCGATCCCTGCTCCTATTGTCCTACGCGGTCGCGGAAATATACGAAGCCGTTACAATTGTACTAAGCAGTCATAGATATTGTGTAATTTTTTCGTTCACGGTTGCAGATATTAGTTTATTTAGTTAACTTGTTGAGCAATGTTTTCTTTATTACAAAAAGCGATTCAGATATGTCGATGCAATCATAATGCTTGTTAAAATCTTGGCATAAGCACCGAAAAGCATCATGCATTTCAAAGTTTGATTTACAAATACTCAACACAATAGGTTTAAAATGTCTCGTGGGTCTTGTAGGAATACAAAAATTTATCTCACTCAGTAAAAAGGGACTACTGACCATCCCGTTCATTAATTTAATTAAAAAAAGAACACCAAGCATCTCTCTACGACTCTGAAGCGTCGGCAAATCTATAAGCTTCAGGCGATCCTTGTAGGGTGGGAGATTTTTAGACGAGTCCCAACATAAATTTTTGAGGGCAAATAACAGGAACTGTTTCTGCACTGATTCGAGTCTGTCACTATGAATTTGATAGCTAGGATTCCATACTATAGATGCATACTCCAAAATCGGTCTAACTAGAGAGGTAAAGAGAACTTTAGTGACATAAGGATCGTTGAACTCCTTGGCCCAGCGCTTAAGAAAAGCCAACAATCCTCTAGCCCTAATCACGCAGGAGTTTATGTGAGACTTGAATTCTAGTTTCGGATCCATAGTTACACCTAGGTCAATGAAATTGGTCACTTGCTCAACATTGTGGTCAGATATCATATACGAATTTGGATAGAACGATTTTCTAGAGAAGGTCATGAATTTACACTTTTTCAAATTTAGTGACATGGAATTTGCTTCACACCATTCGAAAATGCAGGTTATCTGCTATCTTTGATTTGTTGAAAAATGAAAGCATATGTTAAATTATTGTCAACATCAAACTATAATGTATTTGTAATCGAGACACATTACATTATTATTTTATCCACAAACAAAAATGGGATATAAGATCTTTGAACCCACTTTTTAATAGTGGGGAGCAAAATGTGAGAGTATATAAAAAAAGCCACACATTCCTAACTTGGAGCTTGATTGAACCTTGTAGGAAACCCCTGAACACACATTCAAAATCAAAAAAAAGATTCCTTCATGAAGGGCAAGATATCCTATAGGTGTATTTTCTGCTTACCTGATAGATAGATGCGGTTTATAAGGCACACCTTGACGTAAGTTTATTCAACTGGAATGATAGTTATGTGAGTAAAATTAGATCTCAACCCACAAGATTTGTTTCAAGGCACAAAAAATTTACTACACGAAAACTTTTGATCTACTTGGTAACATGTTCAAATGTATTGGCATAAAACACCGAATTCATGAAATTTGTATCTACAAATGTTTGCAATTTTATCAGTATTTATTGAATGCATTCCTCATTCCTCGTTTAATAAGAGTGCAATGAGATAGACAGTGGAAGTCGGCAAATATGCATATGTCATAATTGCCTATAGAGAGAAAACTCCGATTGTCGTAAAACCTGCTTTGCTTTTACCTCACGTTCTGGTCCTCGTAGGGCCGTTTTTTTGCAATTAACTCACGATTTTGAGTAAAAAGTTGAAAGTAAAGGAAAAACTTAGTGAAACAAGTAAAATCACATGTTAAAATGAGTCAATACGGTAATTTCGTTACTTTTTCTCTTAAAAAGTGCTGGTATAAGAAGTTTTCAGATGTGAAACCTTTTAAAATAAATATTAAACGAGACTTATAGTGGAAAAGATCCAGGACTTAAATTAATCAGGGAAATACAAAAATAACCCTTAAAATATATCGCGGTGGGTTTGAAAAAAACCGCAGTGATGCAGTAGAACATTAAATTTTCCTAAAAAGCTCAGTACTATAGATCCACTGAAGTTGCAGTAAAGTCCAAACGCTGAATATCAACGAGAAAATTTTAAAGATTCGTTAAACCGAAAATTCGTTATACATACTGGAAGACCACTGTAATTTTTTTATTTGATAAGTGGATATCGACACTAAGTTTCTCTTCACCCGCTTGGATTGAATACTTGCTATACATACATACCTCGAAATCCATACTTTTTCTTTAGGTTATAGCGGTACCGATAGTCACTACAGCTTCGAATAGATATTCGTCTTCATCTTTGAGCCGTTTTGTTTGATTAGTCTAAAAAAAGTTATCTATATTTTTTATTTGCGAAAACCATAAAAATAAATACTCCAGATTATCTACGAGTACTTATTCTAATAAAAAAAACGATAATGCAACATTGCGAAAAATCAAATCTAGCCGAACTCCAACTCCACTTGAGCTTTCAAACTTTTAATGGCACCTTGATAAATTTTGGTTGTGGCTAAAATTTATAACAGAGATAACAGCTTCCCACAGAGTTTCCTGCAGGGTCATGTCCCCCACTCATAATGGATGAGTCGGCAATTGCGCATGCATATGTGCTATATAAGGTATCGGTGCTTGTTTTTGTTGTGGTTGAAATGATTTGTTAAGTGCTATTAATGTAAATATCTGTATATTAACAAATGTGTCGCTAATAATATGTAAATAAATTTCGCTGTGCGCCGTTCACGTACATACATACGTATGTACATACATACATACGTGAATTTGGTTTACATATCAGTTAATTGAAAAATAGTAATTGATTGATTTGGCAACAAATGGCAAGATATTTGTTTATTCTTTATTTTGTGCAGCTTATGTCACATAAAACTTATGTATAACTGATAATAGGTACTATTCGTAAGCTATTTCCCAACAAACATGTAGGTTAGCGAACTATTAGAAACCAATTCGAATTCTAATGTGTTTCTCTAGGGTAAAACGTTAGAAAGACGATTAGGTAAACTGTCAAGAATTATAGCATTCTCTGCAAAAAGGGGACTTAGTTCACGATATCGAGAAAGAGGTTAGATATCTAATCGTATTCTAACGTTGAATTAAAATTGGTTTATAATGCCTAGTTTTTTTCTAATCATTCTCTAATCGAATTTCACCATAGTTCTCTGACCTTGGAAAAACATTAGAGAACTACTTAGAATTCTAATGTAAAACAATATGTTTCACTATAAGGTATGATATAAGGTAAAACATTATGTTTCTCTAACGTTATAGACTGTGTTTGCTGGGTTGCTTATGTCGAAGTAAACGTATTTTTACCTCGCACAGTAGTACAGCCCCATACATTTTTCGAGAAACATTTTAAGGAATCGGCGTAAAAATCAATTTTCCGTGTGTAACATTTATGGACATTAGACTGCATCACTCCCCATACAAAAAAAGTCTGTACTGTTTTTGTACTGCTATTAAAAGCTATTATATTTTAAGACTTTCACCAAAATATTTCGGAAAAATATTGTGATTTACGCGAGCTGGACTGATTTGAAATTACTTCCAAAAATTGCGTTTTTTTTTAATAAAAACAGTTTTTTAAATATTTTTTGCAAAAAATCACCTTAAATGACAAAACAGTTTAAGCTTAAAAAATGTACATAAAAATATTTTTAAAAAATCTCAACGGAATCACAACAATGAGAGTTTTGATGTTGTTTTTAAACTTTTTTCAAAGACTGCTTTAAGAAAAACTTGAATAACTCGTTATTTATTTGCAAATAA
This sequence comes from Rhagoletis pomonella, assembly GCF_013731165.1. NCBI lineage: Eukaryota > Metazoa > Arthropoda > Insecta > Diptera > Tephritidae > Rhagoletis > Rhagoletis pomonella. Next base: position 30,951 of record NW_023459831.1, on the reverse strand, counting down.
GCTAATTCAAAGTATGAAAGGGAAAGGTACGACAAGCGATCCTCATTCCATGTTGAATTAAGATATGTTGGTATTTGATAAAAAAACAATTGGACCAGTTATTCAAGTTTTTCTCAAACAAATCTTTGAAAAAAGTTCAAAAAACAGCATCAAAAATCTTATTAAATATGATTCCGTTCAAAAATTTTTTCGAATATTTTTAGGCAGATTTTTAAAAATTAAATCATTTTGTCATCTGAGTGGATTTTTTCCAAAAAAATCCTGTAAGAAACTATTTTTATTCATAAAAAACTCAATTTTTGGAGGTATTTTCCAATCGGTCCAGCTAACGTAAATCCTAATATTTTTCCGAAATATTTTGGGGGAAGTCTTAAAATATAATAGATTTGGTAGTCCCGCCGGAAAAACCGCAACTTTTTATGGTGATGCAGTTTAACGGACATAAATCTAGAAAAAAACGAAAAATTAGCCTCATCGATTTATTTTAAAGCATACCTCCCATATAAACCTAACCTCAAAAACGTCTTAAAATGCCATAAAAGGTGCACCGATAAATATACGTCCGTATGTTTGTAATAACGTCGTTATGAACTACAAAGAAAATGGGCGTAATCAATCCATTTTTTTAATGCATACCTCCCATACAAACCTAACCTCAAAAATGCCTTGAAATGGTTTAAGAAGCACACCGAAGAATATATGACTCCAAAATTTCGTCCATATATTTATACCTTTCATGAGCATGAAATGGTATTATAACTTTGGTCCGATGTTTGTAAGTACCAGAACAAAAAGAGATAGACCCATTAAAATGTATACTTATATGATCAGAACGTCGAGCTGAGTTGATTTAACCATGCCCGTCTGTCCGTCTGTCCGTCTGTCTGTCTGTCCGTCTGTCTGTCTGTTTGTATGCAATCTAGTCTCTCAGTTTTCGAGATATCCGTATCAAATTTGGTATGTGGGTGTATTTTTATAATGTATTAATCATTTGTCGGAACCGGAAGAATCGGACCACTATAACATATAGCTCCCATACAACTGATTGTTCAGATATGAGATTTTTAGTTATAACTTCTCCATTTATGCAGCTACGAACATGAAATTTTGCAGTACTTGCACCCATTATCAACATAATACTTACAGTGAAAATTACAAAGATCGGGTCACTATAACCTATAGCCCCATACAACAGATTGTTCAGATATAAAATTTTTCGTTATAACTCCTCCATTTATATCGCTAGGAACATGAAATTCCGCACTGTTTTCAATAATTATCAACAGAAAACTTACAGTGAAAATTAAAAAGATCGGGTAACTATAACCTATAGCTCCCATACAACTGATTGTTCAGATATGAGATTTTTCGTTATAATTCATCCATTTATGTAGCTAGGACCGCTGTTTTCACTCATTATCAACAGAAGACTTACAGTGAAAATAACAAAGATCGGGTCACTATAACCTGCAGACCCCATACAACTGATTGTTCAGATATGAGGTCTTTTATCATAACTCCTCCATTTATGCAGCTAGGAACATGAAATTTCGCACCACTTTCACTCATTATTTACAGAATACTTACAGTGAATATAACAAGGATCGGATGACTACAACATATATCTTCCCTACATCTGATTGTTCAGATATGGGATATTACGGTAAAACTCCTTTATTTGAACAGCTAAAGCCGATAAATTTCGTAAGATATTTTATAAATAATAATACAAAGTCTACTGAGAAAATCATCAAAATCTATGCTGTATAAGCTTTATCTCCTATAGCACTGATTGTTCAGATACCAGTTTTTGCCATATATCTCCTTTATGTAGGAAACTAAACCCAATAAATTGTGTTACCGGTTTACATACCGATCACATAGCAGTGAAAATCACTTAGATTGGTGCCATATAAAGTATATCTTCCATACCTCTGATTGTTTAGATGCGATTTT
>NW_023459831.1:18871-28895 GCF_013731165.1 Rhagoletis pomonella | reverse complement strand
ATGAAGCCTTCGGCATAGCCGAAGACAGCGCTGCTCTTACTTGTTTTAATAACGTTATGTGCGAACCCTCAAAAATTGGGTGTAATCGGTTTATTTCAAAGCATACCACCCATACAAACCTAACATCAAAAAAGCTTTAGAAAGGCCGTAAGAAGCGGACCGATGAACATACCATTCCGAACTTTTGCCCATGTGTTAGTATTTAATAAAATTATAACTATACATCCAAAAAACGGGAAAAATCGGTTTATTTTAACACATACCTCCCATGCAAACTTAACCCCAAAAACGCTTGAAAAATACAATAAATGCTATCATTGAAGGTTAAATTAGTGGTGACATACCACAACGCCATAGCCATAACCACACCACATTAACTATCATCGATTATAGGTACCATAACCATAAAGAGCTGATTTTTCGTAGTCCTTAAAGTCGGTGTTGCCAGACGCGGAACAAGACTAACACTAAATCTTAAAACTCAACAGCAGATCATGATAAAATATGTAAACCAAATTAAAGGTAATAACTTGTACCTTCTTAATAATATAAATTTCTTTGGCATTAATTATGAAATTTTCTTAAAAAGTTTGTTTTATGAAAAAATATCAAATTTCTTTTCGTTTTTAGTATTTTTGGATTAAAAATATAATAAAGCATATAAATTATGCACATCAACAGGAATATAAATTAGTTGTCTTTATTTTGGCATCATTATATTTTGAATCGGTTATGTAGTTCATAAGATGTAAATATTTCAAAATCTTTTTTTGTACTTTTTTATATCTTTTTTATATTTTTGGGCCAAATAATTTTGGTACAGATGAAATCAGCGTGAGAAGTTCATATTCTACACTTATGCTAAAGCGTAGGCTGTGAACAATATTTTGTTTTTTGAACGGCAACACGCACTTCAGAAATCAGCTGATATGGTTATGGCGGAAAACCAAAATTCAATTGGTCTCTATGGCTATGGCGTTATGGTGTGGCACCACTAATCGAATACAGTGTTGGCCATAAGGTTGGCTGGAACAGCTGTTTTATATGGTTATGGTTATGTCACCACTAATTTAAGCTTAAAGAGCAGTTACCCACGGACGTATCTGCTTGTTAACGAAAACTCACCCCCGCATGACCGTGACGAACAGTGGGACGTCCCCATATAAGCTGCGGCCAAAAGTAGTAACCGTACCAGAAATTCGTTAAAATTTCTTATATGCGCTATTCAGCACTTAGGAATGAAGAAATGTTGAAAATGGTAAAATTCAGCGCGCTGCCATGCCCACAGCTCTTGTGGGCGGAAATAGTAAATGTTATGCGATCTTGATGCTTCAGCATAAATCTGAATGATCGTCAAAATCGGTTTACATTACCGTCCAGTAATTTTAGAAAAACAGGCGCAAATTAAAAGAAAATCTTTTTTGATTAAATTCAGCGTGCCCTGCTTGTTCAAGCCAAAATTTTCTAAGATAATAAAGCATTTCTTATTACGGCGCCCACCTCCTACACAACTTTTTTGGCACCAAGTACTAATCTACATATATATTAATACGCTAACATAAATTTCTACCAAACCGATTTCAAATCCAAGAGCCCCATTAGAAAGGCATTTTCCGTAGATGAGCAGAGTTTTTATGGTTTCAAAATTGGCTGAATTTTAAGGCCAAAACCGTCGTTTAAACACTTCCGTATTTGTGTATAGATGTTGCTGCAACATGTTCAATTTGAAATGTTTTCGCATGTTGTTTCACTTCGTATTTGAAATTAAGCTTTGAAATAAAGATAAATGATAACGATGAAGTAAAAAAAAACAAGGCAAAAGTGAAGATAAAGACGAAAATGGAGGCAATGACAGACACATAAGAATTAGGGTAAGAAAATTTCTTGACTTTTTGAAGTGAAACTTCTTTAGCGGCACTTGGTTGGTTGGGAGTGAATTGTCAAATTCAAGGGGAATAATGCACACGGAAATGGTTCTTAGCGGTTTAGCGGTTTGAGAATAAAAACAAAAACAAAGATGCCTAGAGATAAAAGCAAAAACGAAGATCAAGCTAAATTTAAACACTTTAAGGTAAAGGTGAAGAGGAATATGCAAAAATAAAGATAAATATGAAGAAAGGGATGAGGATGAAGATCGATATTGTTACGCGATATAAAACTCGATATTTTTATCGATATAAAACTCAATATTGTTATCGATAAAATAATTGATATTGTTATCGATACTGTTATTGATTAAATAACCGCTATTGTATTCGATATAATAATCGATATTGTTATCGATATTGTTATCAATACAATAATGAATATTGTTACCGGTATAATAATCGATTAAATAATTGATTTTGTTATCGATTTAGTAATTGATATTGTTATCGATATGTATAAAATCGATACTGATGATTGTGATATTTATCGGTGAATTAATCGATTTTGCAATTTATTTATTTATTTATTTATTTAAAATTTTTGTACAACTAAGACAATTCAGTCTTTTATATGTACATCAACAAAGAATTATAATCTATACTAACATAATTTGCCAAGAAAAGATACAAACTAAAATATATGAGTTCTTAATGTAAACTTAATACGAATACAGCAAATCTAAATGATTAAAGAGGAAAACGGAGATGTATAATGTAAGAGAATAAGTAGAAGAAGAAAGAAAAAGGAAAAAAGGTACACACCAAGATTATTTGTAGTCAGAGGACATATCAAGGCCACTAAAGTATTGAATTATTAACTTTTTTAAGTTGCTTCTATTCAGTCTAGCTTTAACACTTTCTGGAATCGAGTTCCACAGTCTTGCAGCGCTAATGAAAAACAGTCGACTGGAAGTAAGCGAATTATATTTAGGGACAACCAAGCTGTTATGTCTCTGTGATTTGGTTAGTTGAAGCTTTTCATACAAATATTGCGAGATTTTCCACTCTAACAATTTATATAAAAAAATGCAGTTTCTTGCAGCCAAAAAATGTATAATACTGCAACCAAGAATTTTATCGCGCCATGGCGATATATGAGCATATCTTCCAATGCCATACACAAACCGTGTTACGTTATTGAAAGCTACATTCAACTTGCTGACTGACTTTGAATCAAGTTTGCTATAAACTATTTCGGAATATGTGAAATGGGGCAAAATTAACTGCATAGCAAGTTTGCGTCGTGTTTCCTGAGGCGTAAACGAAGCAGACATTCCTAGCCTACGTAAAGTTACATACACATTACTTACTACTTTATTAACATGATCACAACAGCTTAACTTATTATTTACAATAAAGCCTAAGTTCTTAATTTTCTCAGTGGTCATGGGGGCGGCTGTACCAATCCACAGAGGTGGGATGTTGGTAGAGTCTATTACACTTTTACATTTAGGCATGACATACGACTTATCAGCATTTAAACATAAAAGATTCCTCTGCGCCCAACACAAGATACCGGACAGATCACTATTAAACTTATAACATATATCCTCGACGAGACCTATACGATTCGAAAGGTACAGCTGAATATCATCAGCATACGCATGGACATTTACATATTTGCACACCGAAAACACATCATTTACAAACATACTAAACAATAGATGACCAAGGATTGATCCCTGAGGGACACCTGCTTTGATAGCTTTGAACTGTGAAGAAACATTCTCACCTTTAACTCGTTGAACTCTGCCCTTAAGATAGCTAGACAAAAGTTTTATCGCACTATTAGAGAATGCAAACTGGTGCCTGAGTTTCCGACATAACAAAGAGTGGTTGACTGAGTCAAATGCCTTAGAAAAGTCTAAGACGCATAGAATAGTTAGATCTCCATTATCGTACGGCATTCTAATGTCATCCAAAATTTTAACCATAGCAGTGGCACAGCTATGCTTGGGTCTAAACTCAGACTGCAAAGGAGAAAGCAAATTATTTTTTTGAATGTACATGGAGATTTGGTCAGCCATCAAAAACTCACACGCTTTAGAAAATGCTGGTAAGATACTTATAGGCCTGTATTCACAAGGGTTCGACGCAAGTGGTTTTTTAGGAATAGGCAAAATAATTGATTTTTTCCAAGCATCTGGAAAACGGCCACTAGAGAAGCAATGATTTATTATATGGGTAAGAGTACTTATAATAAATGGGAGCACGATTTTAACAAATCTTAAATATATTCCATCATCACCAACAGCATTCGACTTAATAGCCATAATTGCCTTTAGTACATCACATTCACTCACGCAGAGAAACGCAAAAGAATCTAAAGTTATACAAGCATCTAAAGGGGTATCATCAGAGATAGTAGAGTTACTGCAGTTTTCCGAACCAATAAAAAAGTCATTTAACAGATCAGGGTGAATTTTGCACTGCACTTTATTTTTCCCATGTATGTTTAAATGCTTCAAGCTGCTCCACAATTCTTTAGATGGGAGAGAAGGATCCAGTTTTTGTTTACAATACCACCTTTTAGCTTGTTTAATGATAACGGTGGCTTCATTTCGCGCGGTCTTGTACGCATGCCACGCAGTATCAGTATTCGACCTTCTCCATTTGGCATGCAACTTGTTGCGTTTCTTTATAGCGAAACTTACTTTTTTATTAAACCAAGGGCAGGATGTATTAATAACGTTCGCAGTACGGACGGGGACATGACGATCAAAAAGGTTAGTTAAATTATTATTAAGGCATTCGAGCTTCTTGTCTACCGTTTCATAATACCAACATTCATTCCAATGAATAGAAGAACAATCAGAGAACAATGCACTATTATCTAACGAACGAAAATCACGATACGAGAAAGCAACACAAATTGCAGAACGTTCAAACACTACATCAACAGTACAGAAAATTAAATCATGGTCAGATATAAAAAATAGTTGGTCAAATTTAAGAATATAGGTCAGGTCAGAGATAATAAAATAATCTAAAAGGCTAGGCCTAGAGTTGTTTGCATATCTAGTAGGCGCTAATTCATTAACAACGAATAGCCCAGATGCTGAGATTTGATCACGCAGTTTGATACTACTAGAGTCATTGACAAGTATATTAACATTAAAATCACCACAGATAACATAACATTCATAATCTATTAAAAATACAGACAATTCAGCTAAGAAACAATCTAACATGAAACATTTGTGTGGATTATACACACAAGAAATCAAAACTTTGGATATACCGTCGGAAACCTCTGAAATTATAAATTCTGTATCAGAACCTGCTGACTTTGCAAGAAGCTTGATTTTAAGAGATTTCTTGCAGTATATGGCCACACCGCCCCCTTTTTTGTGCTTACGATCGTTCCGAATGACATTATAATTGTTGATGCAGCAATGAAGGTCAGAAATAAGATCACTAAACCATGTCTCAGAAACACTGATAATGTCTACTAAAGACTGCTCAAATATGTATCTAACATAGTCCATTTTATCAGAACTCAGGCTCCGTGCATTAAAATGAACTATATTAAGACCAGTCGACTGTTTACACAAAATATCTAACATAAGCTTATGGTTTCCATCAGCGCCAGATGCTTGTTTAACAGTCATGTTAAATTAATTACTTTGCACTGAACTGAATAAGAAACAACTATGTAAACACAAAAAAACAAAAGAACAAATATATACATATGTGTGCATATAACTACAAATCATCAGGGCATGAAAAGCAAACAGAAGTGAAAGAATTGAAAGTGAAATGAACAAGAAGGGAGAAAAGAGAAACCTGGTAAAACTTAAAACCTCAGTATATCCAGTAAAAAAACTGTGGTGAAGTCCTTTATGGGGATAAAGTTTCCAGAGGTGAAATTTTAGGTAACACACAATTTCTTACACGCATGGTTGCTTTTCAGCACTCATGAAAGAAACTTAAGAAATATTTGAAAAAAAAGTTCATGTAGTACATTAATTTTTGAAAAAAATACCATATAATGTATGTACTCTGGTTAATAATATCAAAAAATGTTTTAGAACCACCGTTTAATGTTATATTTGATACAAATTAATATTGCTGCCCCGAACGCTCTGCGCCTTGCCAGTGAATAACACATTTACTTAAAATTACATCCCTGGTCATTGTTCTTTCTGTATCGCATCGTGGTAAATTCACATTTCTCAGAAATTTGACAACAAAACAAAACAAAGCGAGTATTTCATTTGCTGATTTTCGCGATTTCTATTGTTTAATGTAAATGTCTTTTTAGGACATGTTGAGCCAACAAAGAAGACGCAGTTGGAAAATGGAGTAATTAGTAATGAAGTAGCAGGCATAGTTTGAAAATTATGCCGATAAGCAGGATGGAATTTGGAAAAGTAAGTGCCTGGTTGCAGCATATCTATGTATTAAAAAGTATTTAATTAAATTGTTTATAGAAATGTCATAAATCGAGTGGCTCATTTACGATGTGCTCCAAACATTTGGCGAACTTTTTTTCGCCTTTTCAACGTGCTAAGTAACAAGTTAAGATGACTGCCATCACGGCCGGTAAGAAACCGCAAGCAAAGGGCAGACAACCTTCCAGGAAGCTGCCTCCTGTCCCCGAGCCGAAGCTGCAGTTCAGCAAGAGCAGGTCAGCAAATTGCTACCCTGATCAAACGTAAACTAAAGCGCTCTGCTGTGATTGCACTCCGTAAATGTGAAAACTTGGTGCATGTTGAGAAATAGCAAACAAGAAAACTCCGTGATGGACGCCGTGAGATGGAGTAGAGCTGTGTGGCAAAGAAATGCGGCCAATTCGACGGGCCTGAAAAATCCAAATTGGCTTTTGTGATCCGCATCCGCGGTATCAACAAAGTTGCACAAAAAGTGCGTAGTTTTACAGTTCTGTCTTCGCCACATTAAAACGGTGTGTTCATCAAATTGAGCAAGGCAACCCTTAATATGCTACGTATGCCAAACCCCCTATATGGGGTTATTCAAATCTTAAATCAGTTTGTGAATTGATGTACAAACGTGGAATGGTCAAGCGTGTCCCAATCTCTGCTTTGTGATCGAACGCAAATTTCGCGAAGCGCACGAAATTCAGTGCGTTGATTCACTTCACTTCAAGAAAGCCCCCAACTTCCTGTTGCTATTCAAGCTCAACACATCAACCCGAGGCTGGCGCAAGAAGGCTAATCACTACGTTGAGGTTGGTGATTTCGGTAGCCGTGAGGATAAGATCAACAAATTGCTGCACAAGATGGCTTAAAGAAATTGTTGTTTTGTATTTAAGTCGACAATATAATTTGGCACATCTTCAAAAGACGCCCAAGCAAAAAAAAAAAAAAAAGAAAATTAAAAAATTCCTGCAGTTGCCTTTTCACGGGTCGATTTCTGTCGACTGGAAAATTTACTTAAGATATCGACTAGCCAAAACGCTTACATTTTCCGGTTGAATTGCAATTTACACGGGTAGATTTTGGTTAAACGACAAAAATCGACCGTGTAAAGGCAGCTTAAATAACGTTCAAATTACCAATAACCATTTCATAATTTCGAAAATTATTCCATTTATATTTCTTCTTGCATTTTCCACACCACTTGTGAGGTATGCTTTTACGCGCGTTACCGATTTTTTTTTAATGTGATCGGTTGCCCAGGAGGCCTATTTTCACCTTTACAACTTAACTTAAACAGAATTAAAACTAAAGCATGCAATATATAAAGAAAATTAAAAGATGTCTTACATCTAGTAAACTTAAAAAATTGCACATTAAATTAATTTTTCATTATAAAATAAAATTAAATATCACAATTCAGTTTACAAAATGTGGTCTGTTTGCACCCACAGTAAGTTCCCATGAAGCCTAGCCTAAATTCAGAATTGAAAAAAAACGAGCAAATGGGGTCGGAAACTACTAGCCCTAAAAGCATAATGTGGAAAATGTTTGAAGAGCTGCGAAATTGGGTTGCAATAATAAAAATAACAGTGCATAAATTGGAAAAAATGGTTTTTGTTTTGCTTTATAATTTTTGGGAATATTGGTTCAGATGGAATTTTTTTATTTGTTTGGGTTTTCAGCTCGTTAATGATGCACCCAGGGTTGCATTTACTGTCTATGAAAATATTTCGTGAAGCGTTCCAAAATTAGCTCCGAGCAACTAAAAGTTGGTTAAGCTTAAATGAAATAGTTTTTTATTAAATATTTATTCCTGGTAGGTATTTAGTAAAAAACATCAATACTAATATATGAAAAACAAAACATCAATGCTAATGTATGAAATGAAGTAAATAAAAATCTACGGATACATTCCATGAATATTTTGTCATAGAGCCATTATTAAATTTAGACATAACTTTGTCAGGCGTTGGTACTGACGTATATAGAATTAATGCGTTGGAGAGAGATAAATATACAAGTTCAACGCGCTACTTTAGGTATCCTTGTATGTATATACCTGTTACTCGTCTGGCATATACTCCAACTGCGAAAATAATGACAATTATAATTTATGTAGATCCCTGGATAAAAGATTGTCACAAGTTACTTTCGGTAACTCACGATTGAAGTTTGGAATGCAATTTCTCAGAAACACGACTACAGATTTTCTCCAAAGTGTCGGAGAATGCTATGTACTAGTTCATGAAATTCTTAAATTATCTTATTTTTTTAGTTTAGTGTCAACCATTTATGAGTTTAATAAAATTTTGTCGTATACGACATTTGTCAAAAAATTTGCAGTCAGTTTTAGTGATATACGCCAAAATGTGATAACAATTTTTATAAATTAACCATACTTTTTACTAATCAGCCTAATCGGGAGTTTCGCCCGAACAAAATTTCGCCAACAATTTTTTCATCCACCTGTAGTGAACACACGCAAACGAAAAGTGACCCGGTTCTAGAAAATGAAACTCATGATAAAGCTGAATATGTCGGAAACTAAAGAAGAACAGATAACTCTATTTGAAAGATCTTGATTAGTTTAGTACGACAGCAATACTAACGCAATTTGTACCAAATAACCGAAAAAATTTTAGTCAATTAGTCGGAAACTAAAGAAGATATCCAAAAACCACAAATTGTCAAAATGACGCTTCCGGTAAGTTTCCATCCAGGCGACGATATTTGAATAGGCTTGTATGGTTACCAATAGTCAGTACTAATTTGTACTGGAACCTGCAAACTTTTACTGGAAAAGTGTATGATAACCCAAAAAATTTGCAAGAGAGCACTGAATCGAGAGCGTAACAGCACGAGAGAGCTGCAAATTCTTGCTGGTGAAATTTTTACTAGCAGAAATTAGCTAGCAGAAGAAGAAGAAGAATAAATGTCAAAAGAATATATAAAAAGTGGTGTTACTAGCTCAGTTGATTTTGTGTATGTGTTTCGCCGCACGGCTTCTGATATCAAATTGAAAAATTTTGTTTGAATTTCTACACACACTTACAGATTTTGACAGTTTATGCCGCCAAAGCAAAAACAAAATACATGTAAATTTTTGTTTTTGTACTCCTGCTATCACCTTATATTGATTCGCCTTGGCACAAACAAAAGTAAAATGAGTGGAAATCATAATATTAATGATGTACTGGACAGTGTAAGTGCTTGTGTGTAAAGCAAAGAGTTTAAAACTGATTTATAAATAGTAAAATGTTTACAGCAGATTGTCAAAGCAGTGCAACAACTGTTCTCTTGCAAGTTTTTGCTAGTTTTGTGTTCAATAACTTCTTCTGCTAGTTTTCTCTTCTTCTCAATTTTACGCTCTCGCTGCAATGTTTTACTGGAGAAGTTACTATACAAACCTAATGTTACTCGCATATTTTCGAGACTGTATGTAAATTTTCGGGAAAAAGGTTAAAAAGTATATTCATCTGCTGAAAAGATATTTTCGCAGATTCACAATTTATTTAAAATAAATCTATCAACCCTATCTCCAAATCCATGTGAATAAATCTCTCCAGTGCTTAAATAATTTTCACCACATTAAATAACTGCACAACACCCTAATTGCCGAAAAAGCGTTGCTTGCAAGACTAGTCCTTTATGGGGACCAAACTTAGTGAAAACAAGTAAGAGCAGCGCTGTCTTCGGCTATGCCGAAGGCTTCAT
>NW_023459831.1:7991-18771 GCF_013731165.1 Rhagoletis pomonella | reverse complement strand
AAAACAAGTAAGAGCAGCGCTGTCTTCGGCTATGCCGAAGGCTTCATACCTTTCATGAACATCTGCAAATTTTACTTTGACAGATTACTGCTTTTGAATACATCTGCATACATCGATAGAGGAGTTACATACTTATATAAAAAATCGCATCTAAACAATCAGAGGTATGGAAGATATACTTTATATGACACCAATCTAAGTGATTTTCACCGCTATGTGATCGGTATGTAAACCGGTAACACAATTTATTGGGTTTAGTTTCGTACATAAAGGAGATATATGGTAAAAACTGGTATCTTAACAATCAGTGCTATAGGAGATAAAGCTTATACAGCATAGATTTTGACGATTTTCTCAGTAGACTTTGTATTATTATTTATAAAATATCTTACGAAATTTATCGGTTTTAGCTGTTCTTATTTGAAGTTTGGAGTTTTACAGTAAAATCCCATATCTGAACAATCAGATGTATGGAAGATATATGTTGTAGTCATCCGATCCTTGTTATTTTCACTGTAAGTATTCTGTTAATAATGAGTGAAAATGGTGCGAAATTTCATGTTCATAGCTGCATAAATGGAGGAGTTATGATAAAAGACCTCATATCTGAACAATCAGTTGTATGGGGGCTGCAGGTTATAGTGACCCGATCTTTGTTATTTTCGCTGTAAGTCTTCTGTTGATAATGAGTGAAAACAGCGCGAAATTTCATGGTCCTAGCTACATAAATGGATGAATTATAACGAAAAATCTCATATCTGAACAATCAGTTGTATGGGAGCTATAGGTTTTAGTTACCCGATCTTTTTAATTTTCACTGTAAGTTTTCTGTTTATAATTATTGAAAACAGTGCGGAATTTCATGTTCCTAGCTATATAAATGGAGGAGTTATAACGCAAAATTTTATATCTGAACAATCAGTTGTATGGGAGCTATAGGTTATAGTGACCCGATCTTTGTAATTTTCACTGTAAGTATTCTGTTGATAATGGGTGCAAGTATTGCAAAATGAAAAATCTCATATCTGAACAATCAGTTGTATGGGAGCTATATGTTATAGTGGTCCGATTCTTCCGGTTCCGACAAATGATTAATACATTATAAAAATACACCCACCTACCAAATGTGATCCGGATATCTCGAAAACTGAGAGACTAGATTGCATACAAACAGACAGACAGACGGACAGACGGACAGACGGACAGACGGACATGGCTAAATCAACTCAGCTCGACGTTCTGATCATATAAGTATACATTTTCATGGGTCTATCTCTTTTTGTTCTGGTACTTACAAACATCGGACCAAAGTTATAATACCATTTCATGCTCATGAAAGGTATAAAAAATAGCTAAGTTTGTTTACTGGATATACTGAGCTTAAAACTAACATTACACACAAACAATTTATTGCAGGGCATAATTGATTTGACAAACAAAACATGAAACTGACTGCTTTAAGTTGTGCCGACAATTTCATCAATACCTTTCTTGTCGTACACTCGAATCGCCGCATCGCCATCCCTTTTTCGTACAAGCACCTGACCGCGTATTGAAAAAGCAGCTGAGAGATGTTTTTGACGTCTGAGTTGGGCGGCATAGTGCATAATCTCACGGTTCGCTCTCGAAAGGCTTTCATGTATGTGGATGCCTGATGTAACTTCCACAGCAATGTCATTTAATGCAAGAGCTCTTTTGTTTGCTTTGCAGTAACCAGCTACTGATTTGAAGAGTCTAGTGCGCGCATAAGAGGACTGCAGCTTAACAACAATAGGTGAAGATGCATTGTCGCTGCTTTGTTTCGTAGCCGGCGCTGGAAATATTTCTCTTACTGCTGGCATCTCATGTTGTACTGCGCTGCAGATGTTAGAGAAATCTCCACACAACTCTTATTCACAGCGTTAGGTATGCCGTTGATGATCAAGTCAGTAGCAATGGTCTCGTTTTCATACCGAGCCGACTCTCTTTTCAGCGCTAGCACTTCAGCTTTGAGAGAAGCAATCGCCTCACACGTCGATTCCACAGCAGTCAGCCTCACATCCAAGAACTTTACCGTAGTCTTAATGCTCTGCATCTCCGCTGAAATCTCATTAAATCTCTGCATCAGTCTCTCTTCATTGCTCTTTATACTCCCACTCAGCTGTTCTATCATGCCCTGCTTTTGTTTTTCCATTTTCGCCTCCAGCTGTTGTAGCCAATGTGCAGTTTGCAAACTCTCACCATCTCGGCATTTACCATGATGGGGGGTGTTACCCTTCGGCGGGGACAACTTTGCACTTGTTACTTTCTTTTCGACCGACATAATGCAAATAGAATTATTTCAATTTCGAATTATTTTAATTTCAGCGCGAAAAACAACGTTTGCTTAAATGCAGAAAATCAGCGGCAGTTTAACACACAGGCCTTAGCTTGACAAGTATTAAAATCAAGTATTAATTAAAGAAAAGTTGACAAAACCGGCAGCACAATGTTTACACGTCTACTCAGTCATACCTCTCACAATAATTTATATTTTTCTATATGTTTATGGATATTCTTATCGGTATTTTTATCGACACAGTTATCGACAGGGTTATCGATATAATAATCGGAATATGGAATGTGATCACATTACATGACATCACATCATATTATATCACATGATATCTTATCATATCATCACATGATATTACATCACATAATATGATATCACATCACACGATATCACGTGACATGACATCATATGATATGAAATCACATTATATGGCATGACATCACATGACATGACATCGTATGACATGGCATTACATGCGTGGCATCACTTGATATGACATTATATGGTATGACATCATACGACAAGACATCACAGGATATGACAGCACATGACATGACATCGTATCACATCACATAAAATCACGTCACATCTTATCACGTCATCGCACCTCATCTCATCTACGTGAATAGATAAAGAAAAGGATAAAAGCAAAGATATGGAAGATAAAAACAAAGATGAAGACCAAGGTAAATTTACCGATTTAAAAACCAAAAACGCCGTTGGAAAGGTAATTTTCTGTAGATGAGGAGAGTTTTTATAGTTTCGAAATTGGTTGAAAATCGTCGTTTAAAAATTTCCATATTTGTGTATGGTTGTTTTTGCAACCTGTTCAATTTAAACTGTTTCGCATTTTGTTTTACTTCGTATTTGAAATTAAACTTTGAAATAAAGATAAATATGAAGATGCAGAAACAAGTAATAACGATGAAGATAAAAAAGAAGGCAAAAGTGAAGATAAAGACGAAAATGGAGATAGAGGCGAAAATGGACAAAATGAGACATACATAAGAATTAGGGTAACTGAATTGAAATTTTCCGATAGGAATCGAAATAAAATCAGCCATAAAAGTCACCGAAATTTATCGAATCGTCGAAGTTTATAATTATCAAAATTTATCCATGCTTATTAAGTTATGGCAACGTATCGAATTAGTCAAGCTGATCAATGTTTATTGAGTTGTCGAAATTTATAGACGCAGAAACTTAGTTGTAGTAATTTACGGATAGTTATCGAGCTATAAAAACGTGTGGGATTATCGAAATTTGTCAAGTTAAAGAAATGTATCATGTTATGGATATTTATTGAATTATCATTATTTACAGACTTGACGAAATTTATGTCGTAATGCATGGAGTTCTGTCAACTCAACAGAGTTATCGATAATTATTGATCTACTGAAATTGGTTGATTCATTGAATCGAAGTTTATGGAATTTTCAAAGTATATCGATTTATCGAAATTTCAAGGTTATATAAGCTTATCGATTTATCACTGCTTATCGAATTTTATCGTGTTAACAGAGTGTAACGAGTTATCAAAATTTTTTTAAAAATTTATAAAGGAATCCAAAGAATTTACATTTTTGAGTTATCGAAATTTATCGAGCCCTTGGATTTCACAGTTATCGAAATTGGTCGAGTTAAAGAATTTTATTGAGTTATCGGATTTTTGTATTTTTGAAATTCATCGAACTGTCGATATGTATCAAATCATTGAAATTTATCGATAAACTGGAATGAATCTAGTCCAAGTCCTGTCGAAGTCTCCAAAGACCTTCTAAGATAAAAAAATTTTAGTTTCGTTTTAGTTCCAAAGCAGAAGATTTTTCGGTAAGTTAATTTGTACCGTATAAGTTTTGCTACGTGTTAAGTTAGAAAACCTCTCCAAGGCTCCTAAAAACTAGAAAAACAGTAGAATTTCGACAGTAACTGGCATTCTAGTTTAATGAGTTTTGGAGAAAATTAACAGGCACATTTATTTTATTTCTAAAGAAGTTCCTATTTCTTCATTTTGAAAATGACAAAACGAAAGCATTTAAAATATCTGCATACTAAATTATGTGCACGATATGTATTTACACAGAAACTTTCAATTTTACATACATTTTATACAACAAAAGCTGAGCTAAGACAAGCAGGACTCTTGCCATCGAAAACGGATCTCGTTCAGAGAAGCGTCCATTTGTGGCTGAACGTTGAATGTGATTAATAGATTGGCGAGTCATTAATATCTACACCTTCTTCAACTTCCATTTTATATAACATGTTATTTATTTTATGTACATATAAGAGTCTTTCCCTTCAGCTCTATAATAAAAATTCAATAAATTTTACAGGTGTGTCAAAAAAAGGACGAATAGAAGCAGAACTCGCAGTTCCTCTCAGCTGAAACTAATTGAGATATGATACGCATATTTAATGTTTACTTGTCCTAACTATAATTTAGCTCGCTTCCTAGGTCCTTTTTAATAACCCTTTTTAAAGTAAGCACTCGAAAAATTTTATACTCACAAAATTATGTAGAATTTCAAGTGAAACTGTCTTATACATTCCAAAAAAATTATAAAAATGTATAGCAATGCTTGACCACAGATATATTAAAAAACTGATCATCAATCAGATTGGCTTTTTATATATCCACACAAGTGGAAAAAGTAATTCAAATTACTTGCGACAAAATCAATCTTACAAATTTATTTTTTCGTATTGTTCCAACTTTAAGCTCGTCGATTGCAAATATGCACTTTTATTAAAAATTATTTTTAGTTTGGGTTAGCTGGACATTTTGCTATGAATCCACGTAATTACTTTTTCAGAATTAGCTAATCCGTTTTTACTACTTTTGGCACTGTAGTCCCATTGTGCGTTGTATGGTGGAGTTTATGCAGGCTTCACAGTGTCGTTGCGCACAAAAACATGTGTAGCTGTTGCCAACCCTGGCAACATAAACGGCTTACGGCTGTCGTGATGAGATGTACTCGTGGGCTGTAGCTCATGCATGTGATTCAGGAATTGCGGGACAAACTCAGATTGTGATGTGCTTTTACGTGTCTCAAACATGTCACCTGGAAGTCTGATGGAAGTGCCATAGGCGTCGCTTTGATGTCTGGCTTGTAAACAGATCGTAGACCTTAAAGATCAATGGAGGCTGATATGACCAGTTGGTAGAATTGTTGCACATGACTGAGGCCTTAAGTGTCCGATGGAACCTCTCAATCATACCGTTCGCCTGCGGGTGGTACGCTGTCGCCCGAAAATGTTGAATTCCAAGCACTCGAGAGAGTTCTTGGAAAAGCGTTCACTCAAACTGCCGACCTTGATCAGTAGAGATCCAGTAGATCAGTAGAGATCTTAAACCAACCATTTAACAGTGCCAGGGCCACAGAGGGATTGCTTCTGGCCATCTTGGAAAGCGGTCGATTATGGTTAAGCAATACTTGTAACCATAGGATGGGGGCAAAAGCCCGATAAGGTCGATGTTTATATGGTCGAATCGATGTGATGGCAGGCAGTATTTTTCGAGTGGTGAAAGTACGTGCCTACCTACCTTTGCGCGTTGGCATGGTATGCAATGCGATACGAATTTACTCACGTCTGCTTCCATGCATTTGAAAACAAAATGTTGTTTAATGAGTCGTGATCTTGCTCTCTTACCGGGATGTGCCAGGCACGGTTGTCGTTTTGGTCCAAATGGACCAAATTTGGTCTATTTCTTTTCGTTTGGTCCACTGGTCCAATTCTTTTTAAAATGGTCCATATCACAAGCCTTTGGTTAGGTTATTATCACCCTTTCCCTTCATGCAATAGTTTTGCTTTTTAAATTTTTTCTTTTTTTATCGTCATCGTCAGTAAAAGTGACGATACGGCCATCGTCAGCCATGTTACTGATGCGCTGACGATTGTCGAGTATGACGATAACGATATTCAGCATAGGGCCGATTGGCAACACCTGCTAAAATTGTGAACTCGCCTTGTCAAAGCACGCTTTGAAAAATATCGCGGTTGAGGCTGAGTGAAGGTAACTTCAAAAACTGTACCAATATAGAACGTTTTAGGGATCAAGTAAGTTTGATTAAAAATGGATTGGGTGAAGCGGCCTTTGGAGAATTGTGTGATTTAGTTCATAACATTTTTAGTCTGCCTCTCAGTTCCGCAGCTGCTGAGCACAAATTTTTTGATTTAGCATTAATAAAAACGAAATTGAGAAACAAATTATAATTTAAAACTTTAAATAATATAATGTTAATAATATACAATTGTAATGCACTTTGGATGCAATATAAAAAAAAATTCGTTATAAAAACGGAATTGCCATATTTTCTTGATAAAGAGGAATAAACTCCACACATTTGGTCCATTTTCTGTTCCGAAAAATAAATTGGAAATGGCAACCGTGGTGCCAGGTTATGAAGTTTCGCTATAAGGCCCGGTGCACATTAGAGCGATACGATATGCGATGCGATATACGATACGACACGCGATACGATATGAATGCGACTTCGGCATGCTGAGTACGTGAAAAATGTGCACACTTGCACGACAGCGACACCGCTATGATATAATATCGCATGCGTATCGCACGTGCGACACAGCTGCGTATAATATTGCATGCGTATCACACTGTCTGCCTTGACATTTATGTTAAAAGTGTAAAATATGTAAATGTACCTACATAAACTTTCCCGTGAATACCATCAAAGCATTGGTCTTGAAGGGAATCTATGTATGCATGCATGCATATGAGCAAATTAAAAAGTCGATACAATTTACAGTCGAAAAGTACAGTTTTTGTATAGACTATAGATTATTTCCCAACACTGTGGGGAACTAAGCAAAATGGCCTAGTGTATTTCGCAAATATTCAAATACATAATCCACCAACCGATAATTTTATATATTCATTAAAAGATAATTTGTCATCAGTCTGAAATAAAAAAATTATAAATCGGAAGGGTAAAATAGTATTGTGTTATTAATTCAAAAATAAAAAGTTTCATTTTATGGACGAAGGGGGCGGGATCTTTCCCCCCTATCCCCTCCCCCCTGGCTACACCACTGGTATATATATATCAGTCTTTCTTAGTTTAAAAATTCATCTCTTACACAAATGAAAAAAAAATGAGATCAAATTAAGCATATACAACATTTTCATGCCAAGTATGAATAAATTCTCCAAAGGGCTAAAAAAGGGCTAGGGGCAATTTTAAATTTATGTGGCCAAAAAAAAGTATGTGGTAGCTAAATCTAGCCACCAAAGGGCTAAAACGGCAACACTGGAGGTGAGGATCTTCCTCAATTTTTTAGTCAAATTAATAAAAAAAACCTTGTTTATAGAACTATACCGAAAAAACTACTGTAGAACAGACATGAGTAGCTTGGCATGGAGAAATATAGCGTCTGAGGTCAAGGACACAGGTAAACGCACAAAAGAATATTTTTTGTGATGGTTTATTTGCCTTTGTTTTCACATCTTTAAAAACAAATTTAAAGAATCCAGTAACTTAAAACCTATTTAATTTTGATTTTGAATAGCAAAAAAGATTTGGTGTTTGTTTAAATGTTAATGATTAACTATTTTCTTTCAAATATTCAAATAAATAGTAATCGATGTAATTAGAAACAACTAAGAAATAATCATCTCATTTACCATTAAAAGAAGAAATCAGATATAATAACAAATACTAAAAAATGATGTATGTATGTACGTAGGTAATTATTTTTGATTATTCGTTATATTTTTATATATCGTCGTTTAAAGTACAAAACCGCGTATCGTCATTCTGCAAAACCGCGTAACTGACATTGGCTGCCAAAATTTGGATTTGCTCACACTAAGTCTTGGCTTAATTCTTATCCATTCGTCCTGAAATATACTAGCCAGAAATGCGATTGCTTTATAAAAAAGAGAATCATTTTGAAATATGAGTGTTTTTACTCTCTAGAAAATAATTTATGCAACCTCACATACGAGGTTTTGCTTTATCTTGATACGCGGTTTTGCATTTTGTTGATACGCAGTTTTGTACTTTAAAGGACGATATGTTTTTTTTCTTGAGTGTTATTTTATTATATTTAATAAGTTTTTAAATTAAATAGGGATAGTACAAATTTCTATTACACAATGCTACAAAAAAATTAAGTAAAATTACCTGGTAACATTGTATAGGCTTACAAGTATGGAAAGCGCCATCTTGTTTGTTTACATTTGAAAACAGCTGAGATCACCTGATTTTCAATTCTCTCATTATCCGCATAGAGTAACATTCAAGTTCCAGAAAAAACTTTAAAATGTAAATTGAGAAATATTTAAGAAAAATGTGTTTTTATTCATTTGAATTGATTAAATAAGGAATTAGAAATGCATGCCAAGTTTTGCATTTCCAATAATAACGATAATTTAAAATATTTGTGAAACTTATCGTTTGCGCTAAAATACAACAATTTGTGTAAAATTCGTTGTCATTGTTTCTGTTTTGAATACCATATTCGTGCCTGCCGGTGGAAAAAATATGTAAATTTGCATTTATTTTTAAGAAGACATCTAAATTAAAATATATTTCATTCCAGAGCGACATACGGACAAGTAAGGTGATAAATTTGTATGATGAATATCGCAGAAAATATTTTGCATCAAAATTTCTATTCTAATTTGCATTTGAATTATGATATCAACAGGGATGCTTTGGCAGCGATGACATATCTGTACAAAAAGTAAACAAAGTCGAATTGGATGTTGAAAGAAAATGTGAGAACAGCCAATTTTCTTAATAATAAATTTTTCGATAGGGAACGTATTTTAATTGTGCTAAGTTCTAATAGCCTTATTCATAAAAACTAAAGTAGCTTTAAAAAAGGTGTATAAATTGAAAAATATTTGCAAACGGCAATTTAAAAAGCTTTTCAAAATTTTTATTTTTTATGAATACGGCGATAAAAATATATGATTTAAAATAACTTTTAACAAGGAAAATACGAAAAAAGGTGATTTTTGCGGAAGTAGGTATTAGTGAATTGCAGTGCATTTAAAGTTTCTGAGTAGTAGCAGTACAATAATCATAGAAAAGAAGAGTGCGCCCTGAATGTTCTGGTACCTTTTTTGGTTTCGGTTTGACAGCCAGCTGCTGTGATGATGTGGAAATTTACCACAATGAAGAAAAATATAACAATTAAATGAAAAATTTGATTATTAAAAATTTAGTGAGCAGTAGCGCGTTTCAAGAACGATATTTCGGAAAAATCGTTAATGAACAACTATTTTTCCTTCCCGTCTGCTTTGGTTTTGGCAAAAAGTTGATTAGTTCCTGCCGGCGATCTAGTCATTTCAACCACAAAATACTATTATTTGAAAGAACCATTCACTAAAATTGTAATTAACTTTTTATACCCGAGCGCACTTGTGCACAAGGGTATATTAATTTTGTTCACATAACGGTTGTTTGTAACAGCCAAAACGAATCGAGATAGATATAGACAAATGTATACATAAATGATCAGGATGAAAAAAGAAATCGATTAAGCCATGTCTGTCTGTCCGTCCGTCTGTCCGTCTGTCCGTCCGTCTGTCCGTCTGTCCGTTTGTCCGTGCACACGATAACTCGAGCAAAAATTGAGATATCTCAACGAAATTTGGTATGTAGGTTTCCCTTAATCCAAGGTAGGTTGGTATTGAAAATGGGCGAAATCGGACTTTAACCACGCCCACTTCCCATATAACGGTAATTTCCAGAAATACGAAAACTGCGATATTTTAGTAACTACTGAAGATAATTCACTCAAAATTGATATTTACAATAATTTTTAGACGAAAAATAAGAATATTATAAATTTTTGGAAAATGGGCGTAGCCACGCCCACTTATGGTTACATGTGTATATCTTGGTAACCGCTGCACCGATTTCTTCCAAACTTGCACAGTTGTTGGCCTTCGCATAACATACCAAATAGCCGAAAATTTTTAAAATCGCTCAATAACCACGCCTACTTCCCATATAACGGTAATTTTCAGAAATACGAAAACTGCGATATTTTAGTAACTACTGGAGATTATTCGCTCAAGATTGATATTTATAATAAGTTTTAGACGAAAAATAAGAATATTATAAATTTTTGGAAAATGGGCGTAGCCACGCCCACTTATGGTTACATGTGTATATCTTGGTAACCGCTGCACCAATTTCTTCCAAACTTGGCACAGTTGTTGGCCTTGGTACAGCATAAAAAATCGCCGAAACTAAAATCGGACAATAACCACGCCCACATCCCATATAACGGTAATTTAGAGAAATACAAAATCTTCGATAAATCATTAAATATTGAAGCTAATTTATTCAAAATTGATGCTTGCAACAATTCTTTACCAAGAAATACGTTTATGGTAAAATTTTGGAAAATGGGCGTGGCACCGCCCACTTATGATCACATATAAGTATATCGGTAACCGTTCTACCAATTTGTACCAAACTCGGT
>NW_023459831.1:5220-7891 GCF_013731165.1 Rhagoletis pomonella | reverse complement strand
CGGCTTACCATCTAGCGGAAGGTTTCGGAAGGGTGAAAAAACATATATTTAATACTTGCGCCGGGTATTTAATGTTCGGCTCCGCCCGAACTTAGACTTTCTTACTTGTTTTTCATGTAGGTTTTGCCGAGTGAAAAAGAATCGATATACGAAATTTTTGTCAAACACCCCACAATCTTGATTTACCATTAAAAAACTTGTTTTCCGCACATATAAGCTTGTCACTCGGTTGACTATATACCGAGTTTAGACCTTTCTACTGATATGTATATTAGAGTGGTTCATAAAAACACTCTTTTTGAAAATTCATAAACGCTACATCAGAATATTGTTATTTGTGACAAAAAAAGAGACACATATTTTTATATTTTGAAACAAAGTTTTTTTTAGAGCCGCGCTGGTCGGTTTTTTATAAAAACGCTGATGTTCTCAATTTTTTTATTTTCTGACATGTTAAAACGCAGCTAAAATTATGGTTTTTACATATAATTACTCTGGTATTATTGGGGAACTTTCCCTTAATTACACACCTGTCTTTGACAATTAGAATGGGTCCAGTTCCCGAAAATATGCTCTCGAAAAGACACTAGTATAATTAAAACCTTGATACTGCACGGTTTACGCATTGTCATGGGTTGGAACATGTTACCAGGGGGTTCCTGGGGTTGCTAATTAGGAATCTGAAATCAGTTTTTCAAAATTAAAAATGGCGATTAATTTTTTTTAAATGATTGGATTTGTTCGAAACCCGGCACTCGAGAGTTTTTGGGGCCGCCGATTACGAATATGAAGTCAACCTATTTAAATTCAAAGTGGTTGATCCAATATGGCGATCAAATTAAAAAAAAATACTAAAATTAAAACGTTGATACTAAACGATTTACGCATTGTCATGGGTTGGAACTTGTTACCAGGAGGTTTCTGGGGTTGCTGATTACGAATCTGATGTTAGATTTTCAAAATTCAAAATGGCGGTTAAGAGTTTCAAATCCAATCATTTTTTTTTAAGTTGGTCGCCATTTTGGATCCACCATTTTGAATTTTGAAAATCTGACATCAGATTCATAATCAGAAAGCTCAGAAACCCACTATAAACTAATTTTAACCCTTGACAATGCTTAAAACGTTCAGTATCAACGTTTTAATTTTAGTATTTTTTTTTTAGTTTGATCGCCACATTGGATCCGCCATCTTGAATTTAAAAAAATTGACTTCAGATTCGTAATCGGCGACCCCACAAACTCTCGAGTGATGGGTTTCGAACAAATCCAATCATTTTAAAAAAAATGGACCGCCATTTTGGATCCGCCATTCTTAATTTCAAAAAACTGACTTCATATTCCTAATTAGCAACCCCAGAAACACCCTGGTAACAAGTTCCAACCCATGACAATGCGTAAATCGTTCAGTATCAACGTTTTAATTTAGCTATCACAAAATGGTATCGCGTGTCGCATCGCATATCGCATCGCTCTAATGTGCATTGCGCGCATTTCATATCGCATCGCGTATCGTGTCGCATATCGCATCGCATATCGTGTCGCTCTAATGTGCACTGCGCGCATTTCATATCGCATCGCGTATCGTATCTCTATAGTTGACAAAAATTATTTTAACACTTTTTGCTTTTATTTTTTATATAACTGCCAATTTCGTGCAAAGTTATACAGAATTTTTCTCATTCTAATATCACTTTGTTAGGCTAAACCATTCAAATACAAAAATGTATTATTCAAAAAATTTATTTTTTTTTCGCCGAAATACCACTCTGCCCAGAGGCGTAACCAAGGCGAATTTATAAAAGGTGGTGTTGATGGCGAATTTAGATTTTCGCCGCGGTACTTAATGTAAAAATGATGTGTTTGTTGTAAAATGAATTCGCTTTGTTTACAACAAACACATCATTTTGACATTGGGAAGTACCGCGGCGAAAATCTAAATTCGCCATCAACGCCGCCTTGTATAAATTTGCCTTGGGCGTAACTATAGGGCGGCATTGCTGGCCGGCCCAAGGGACCGTGACCTCAAAAATAACCCAACATTTTTAACAACACTAAGTACTTAAAAGTAATAATTTTTTTAAGCACTTAAAATCAATTAAAGTGAGACACAATTAAGACCATGTGGTCAACATTTTTGTCGTTAACGTTACAGTTGCAGGTATATTTCTGAAACGTTGTGTAGAAACTGAAAGTTTTTCATTTATCCTGATAATAAACCTCAAAAGCTACATTCTATATCCAGACACTTGTTTCCTATCTTTTGTTGTTTTAAAGATAAATGTGTTTTTAAGTGGTCTTTAACGTTACATTTTTAGGAAGTCAGTCGGGATAGCTAATTTAAAACCAACGAAAATCCAAACAAAAATCGAATGGCCTTATTCATAAAAAGTAAAGTAGCTTTAAAATATGTTTATAAACGGAAAAATGTATGAAAACGTCATTTTATAAAGCTCTTTAAACCTACACTCATGCCTTAATATTAGTAAACGATTTGACTCAGTTTAAGGAAAGCACAATTCCTTAGTTTTCAGTACTATTTTCTTTCTTCTTAGGAAAAATTAACTTGCCGTGAAAGGAATAAGTGCACTGAGGGAAAAAATATTAAAATCAAATAGAAACGTACTTACAGGCTAACCTAATATTCACGCACGCCGCCAATTTATTGTCAA
>NW_023459831.1:1696-5120 GCF_013731165.1 Rhagoletis pomonella | reverse complement strand
CGCAGTTTTCGTATTTCTGAAAATTACCGTTATATGGGAAGTAGTCGGGGTTATTGAGCGATTTTAAAAATTGTCGGCCATTTAGTATGTTATGCGAAGGCCAACAACTGTGCCAAGTTTGGAAGAAATTGGTGCAGCGGTTACCAAGATATACACATGTAACCATAAGTGGGCGTGGCTACGCCCATTTTCCAAAAATTTATAATATTCTTATTTTTCGTCTAAAAATTATTGTAAATATCAATTTTGAGTGAATTATCTTCAGTAGTTACTAAAATATCGCAGTTTTCGTATTTCTGGAAATTACCGTTATATGGGAAGTGGGCGTGGTTAAAGTCCGATTTCGCCCATTTTCAATACCAACCTACCTTGGATTAAGGGAAACCTACATACCAAATGTCGTTGAGATATCTCAATTTTTGCTCGAGTTATCGTGTATACGGACGGACGGACAGACGGACAGACGGACGGACAGACAGACATGGCTTAATCGATTTCTTTTTTCATCCTGATCATTTATGTATACATTTGTCTATATCTATCTCGATTCGTTTTGGCTGTTACAAACAACCGTTATGTGAACAAAATTAATATACCCTTGTGCACAAGTGCGCTCGGGTATAATAACATGACTTACCAGCATCGTATATACTTACAAGTATGGAATCCTATGCCCCTTTTTGTATATTCTCTTTCTAACAGAGGACGTGCCTGCCAAACTGAAAAGCATGATGGCGGCCGTGTTTGACAGGCACGTTCGACGATGCGAACGGCAATGGAAGGTAAGAAATGGAAGATGGATGACATGAGAATGAAAGAGTTATGAAATAGCAGAATGTCGAACCAAAACGAAGTTCAAAAATCTGACAATGCGAATGACGTCAAAATGAAAGAAATGTAAAATAGCGAAATGTCGAAACAGAAGTAATAGATGACAGGCACGTGTTCAAGGGTTTCGTGCAACAAAAAGAGTTGTTGTATTGCGCCATTCAATATTAAAAAAATCTTAATGTGGTTAAATACGCTTTTTTAAAAAGTTGAAAAAACTACATATTTCGCCAGCCAAAAAGTGTATAAATAAATATATAGCAGCTTGCTATAAGATTTATTTATATAAACGGTATATGCTTATGGCCTTATTCATAAAAAATAAAATAGATTTAAAGAGCTCTCTCTATACAGTAACATTAAAAAAAAAATTTTCTTTTCCTTAATACTCATTTGACTGAGTTTCAATTACACCCAGTAAAAATCATGATAAAAACATTAGAAAGTAAAACCATTCTCTCAATTCGTCGGCCATGATTTTTTTCTGACGTTTGCAAGCATTTTAAAATCATATAAAATTTAAATAAAAAAATGAAATTGTTCACAATTGTTGTTGTTTGAGATTAAAAATGAGAATGTGTATGTGAGCTTGAGTTCGAATATAAAAATTATATTGCTGGCAAACGTCAGACTGTCTCTCAATGATTTTATCTTTTAATGTTTTTATCATCGTAAAAATCAAAATATTTTATAAGAAATTTGTTGACCGTTTTACAACGGCATTTAAAGCTTTTTTTGTTCAAATTGAAAAGATTTCCTTTTTCGCACACTTCTCTCATGCTTTTTTATCGTAGTTATTATTCTGTTGACATCTAAATTGCCATATATTTTATGTCGTTGCCAATACATTGTTTTCCGGCGTTTCCTCTGTGAACTTTTATAACCACATTCATAACAAGTAAGAAAGTCTAAGTTCGGGTGGAGCCGAACATGAAATACCCCGCGCGAGTATTAAATATATGTTTTTTCACCTTTCATCAATTTTGAGTAAATTAGCGTCCTTAAATTTCGAAATATTGCAGTTTCAAGCATTTCTGAAATGTACCGTTATATGAAAAGAGGCCGTAATTTTAGTCCGATTTCAACAATTTTCAACGTTTTGCTTTTATGTAGCAAGCACAATAAAAATACCGAGTTTGGTACAAATTGGTAGAACGGTTACCGATATACATATATGTGATCATAAGTGGCCGGTGCCACGCCCATTTTCCAAAATTTTATCCGAAACGTATTTCCTGGTAAGGAATTGTTGCAAGCATCAGTTTTGAATAAATTTGCTTTAATATTTACTGATTTATCGAAGATTTTGTATTTCTCTAAATTACCGTTATATGGGATGTGGGCGTGGTTATTGTCCGATTTTTTAAATTTTCGGCAATTTAGTGTGCTGTACCAGGGCCAACAACTGTGCCAAGTTTGGAAGAAATTGGTGCAGCGGTTACCAAGATATACACATGTAACCATAAGTAGGCGTGGCTACGCCCATTTTCCAAAAATTTATAATATTCTTATTTTTTGTCTAAAAGTTGTTGTAAATGTCAATTTTGAGCGAATAATCTTCAGTAGTTACTAAAATATCGCAGTTTTCGTATTTCCGAAAATTACCGTTATATGGGATGTGGGCGTGGTTATTGTCTGATTTTTTAAATTTTCCGCCATTTAGTATGCTGTATCAAGGCCAACAAGTGTGCCAAGTTTGGAAGAAATTTGTGCAGCGGTTACCAAGATATACACATGTAACCATAAGTGGGCGTGGCTACGCCCATTTTCCAAAAATTTCTAATATTCTTATTTTTCGTCTGAAAATTATTACAAATATCAATTTTGAGTGAATTGTCTTCAGTAGTTACTAAAATATCGCAGTTTTCGTATTTCTGGAAATTACCGTTATATGGGAATTGGGCGTGGTTACTGTCCGATTTCGCCCATTTTCAATACCAACTTACCTTGGATTAACAGAAACCTACATACCACATACCTACATACGTTGAGATATCTCAATTTTTGCTCGAGTTATCGTGTACACGGACGGACGGACAGACAGACATGGCTTAATCGATTTCTCTATTCATTCTGAGCATATATGTATACATTTGTCCATATCTATCTCGATTCGTTTTGGCTGTTACAAACAACCGTTATGTGAACAAAATTAATATACCCTTGTGCACAAGTGCGCTCGGGAATAAAAATATTACAAATTTTGGTTTATAATTTTTTTCCATCTTGCTATTGCTGAATATCAAAAAGGAATTAATAAATAATAACAAGTAAGAAAGTCTAAGTTCGCGCGGAGACGAACATTAAATACCCGGCGCAGGTATTAAATATATGTTTCTTCACCTTTCCGAAACCTACCGCTAGATGGTAAGCCGGGGTGTATCAATTTTGAGTAAATTGGCGTCCTTCAATTTCGAAATATTGAAGTTTCAAGCATTTCTGAAATTTACAGTTATATGAAAAGCGGCCGTAATTTTAGTCCGATTTCAACAATAACCACACCGAGTTTGGTACAAATTGGTAGAACGGTTACCGATATACATATATGTGATCACAAGTGGGCGGTGCCCCGCCCATTTTTCAAAATTGTACCATA
>NW_023459831.1:1016-1596 GCF_013731165.1 Rhagoletis pomonella | reverse complement strand
TTCAAAATTGTACCATAAAAGTATTTCTTGGTAAAGAATTTTTGCAAGCATCAATTTTGAATAAATTAGCTTCAATATTTACTGATTTATCGAAGATTTTGTATTTCTCTAAATTACCGTTATATGGGATATGGGCGTGGTTATTGCCCGATTTTGAAAATTTTCGGCCATTTGGTATGTTGTATCAAAGCTAACAACTGTGCCAAGTTTGGAAGAAATTGGTGCAGCGGTTACCAAGATATACACAAGTAACCATAAGTGGGCGTGGCTACGCCCATTTCCAAAAATTTATAATATTCTTATTTTTCGTCTAAAAATTATTGTAAATATCAATTTTAAGTGAATAATCTTCAGTAGTTACTAAAATATCGCAGTTTTCGTATTTCCGAAAATTGCCGTTATATGGGATGTGGGCGTGGTTATTGTCCGAAATTTTCGGCCATTTGGTATGCTGTGCGAAGGCCAACAACTGTGCCAAGTTTGGAAGAAATTGGTGCAGCGGTTACGAAGATATACACATGTAACCATAAGTGGGCGTGGCTACGCCCATTTTCCAAAAATGTATAATATTCTTATTTTT
>NW_023459831.1:0-1006 GCF_013731165.1 Rhagoletis pomonella | reverse complement strand
GTGAATTATCTTCAGTAGTTACTAAAATATCGCAGTTTTCGTATTTCTGGAAATTACCGTTATATAGGAAGTGGGCGTGGTTACAGTCCGATTTCGCGCATTTTCAATACCAACCTACCTTGGATTAAGGGAAACCTACATACCAAATTTCGTTGAGATATCTCAATTTTTGCTCGAGTTATCGTGTACACGGACGGACGGACAGACGGATAGACGGACGGACAGACAGACATGGCTTAATCGATTTCTTTTTTCATCCTGATCATTTATGTATACATTTGTCTATATCTATCTCGATTCGTTTTGGCTGTTACAAACAACCGTTATGTGAACAAAATTAATATACCCTTGTGCACAAGTGCGCTCGGGTATAAAAAGTTAATTACAATTTTAGTGAATGGTTCTTTCAAATAATAGTATTTTGTGGTTGAAATGACTAGATCGCCGGCAGGAACTAATCAACTTTTTGCCAAAACCAAAGCAGACGGGAAGGAAAAATAGTTGTTCATTAACGATTTTTCCGAAATATCGTTCTTGAAACGCGCTACTGCTCACTAAATTTTTAATAATCAAATTTTTCATTTAATTGTTATATTTTTCTTCATTGTGGTAAATTTCCACATCATCACAGCAGCTGGCTGTCAAACCGAAACCAAAAAAGGTACCAGAACATTCAGGGCGCACTCTTCTTTTCTATGATTATTGTACTGCTACTACTCAGAAACTTTAAATGCACTGCAATTCACTAATACCTACTTCCGCAAAAATCACCTTTTTTCGTATTTTCCTTGTTAAAAGTTATTTTAAATCATATATTTTTATCGCCGTATTCATAAAAAATAAAAATTTTGAAAAGCTTTTTAAATTGCCGTTTGCAAATATTTTTCAATTTATACACCTTTTTTAAAGCTACTTTAGTTTTTATGAATAAGGCTATTAGAACTTAGCACAATTAAAATACGTTCCCTATCGAAAAATTTATTATTAAGAAAATTGGCTGTTCTCA
>NW_023459830.1:0-47786 GCF_013731165.1 Rhagoletis pomonella | reverse complement strand
GAGATATCATAAATTTATATATCGTATATCTATTGCTGCTGCGAACAAAAATGTTTGGTAGGATTTGGTTGGTTATGTTAGGAAAAAAAATGTGTCTGTGGCAACGCAGATGCTGACATAAAATGGAGGTAATTTTTGTAACTAAATATGAATATCTATATGTAACTACGTGCACAATAAAAAAACAAGTAAAGAAGTATAAGATGAATCCAAAGACGATATCTCCGAGCCAATTGAAATGTATTATGTCAATTTATTTAGCTTTCGGTGCTAGTATTGCACCCTCATCAGGGTAATACTAAAACAGGTAAAAAATTAGTTACATAATCATTACACTAATATATATCAGCCATAGAGTACTTACAAAAATATGTACTAATATATGTATGTGTGCTTACAAAAATATGTACTAATATATGGATTGTGCATCTTATCATACACACATATAGTATAATATATAGAGCCTAAGTAAAATTGGTATGTATACCCTGTCTATAAAAACAATTAATTCAAACTTATACACATTTTTTATTATATTTTTTTTTATTAATCGCAACGGCTTTTTACCCTCCATTCCCGCCCAACCGACACGAGGGGCGCAGTCCGCATGACGTACGGAATAGGAATGTTAATCCCGGGATCTCGGCCTTTTCAATGCCGGGATTCTTGGCAAATAATCTCGGGATTTTCGGGATTTGTAATTAGCACTGATGGCAATAATAGAAACTCCTTTCCTTGACCAGTGTTGGCTTATTTTTTTTTTTTAATAATTAATATTTTTTTTATAAATATCTAGCTCATTATACATTTAACACCGCGCGATAGTAAATTTTAAACACAAATATCAATATATTCGCGAAACCATGGGCGAAATATAGTAAAATTGGGTTTTTAATTTTTTACACTGACGTCAGTAATTCAAAAATGAAAAATTCAGAGAAATGTGCTTAGAGAAGACGTATAGGTATCAAATTAAGGCGGAAATCCTGTAGAATTTAAACATATTCAAGTTTTTGGTGCAGAAGGACTGGCAAGTAATTAAAATGTCCTTTGAAAATTATTTAAAATTTATCCTAGAAATTTCGCAATATTTGTTTTTGAAAAAATTATATGTTAGAGACTTATATGACCCGATAAAATCTTCGTATTTCGGCCTTCTAACTTTATCCCCTTAAAAAATTACCAATTCGTCCTTGTGAATCCAAAAAATTTTAATTTTTTTAAATTCTAAAGAAATTTCCTCTTGCACTTGGTACCCATATTTTTATTCTACGGGTACATTCCACTGAATTTTTTTTAACAGTTTTTGGAATTAATCATATATTTAAAATTACAAAATCCTTTAAAATAAATTTTGACGTTAGAAAGAAAAATAAAAACGCCACTTCAAATAAAAAGTAGGTTTCAAACCCATTTATTTATTATTTATTTTATGGTAGGAGAGCTTCTCAAACAATATAGAAGCAATTTTTTCGATTTAAGTTGGTGAAAAGTAATGAATATCTAAATCCCGGGACTTACCCCGGGATTGTGATAACGACGTCCCGAAAATCCCGGGATCGCAAAAAGGTGAAAAATTAACATCCCTAGTACGGAACCCTTTTTTTAGTTTTTTGGTGCCGAGTAGTGGAAACAGGAGTTTGTTAAGTGTCAATATCTAAAACTATTCAGCTACAGAATCAAATTCATCAGCTGATTGGATATACTAAATATAGTATTTCAGTTATTGAGAGTGGAAATGATAGTTTTCTTTGTAGTAAAAATCGAGTCCGATATATCAAACGTGTTGGAATGAGAGTTAAAATCGTGACATAAACAACGAAATGCTTCGTTTAGTTCAAAATTAGTTTTGCATGGCTTCAAAAACAGAAGTCGAAAGTGTCTTGACACTCGACAGAGCACACTAAAATTGATCTCAGCCAGGAGGGCCGGGCTATTAATCAAGCCTGTCATTAATTTTACGATAAATATTATACCTAGCATTTCTGAGCTTTAGACGACTTGTGTAAGGGGAGGATTGTAATCTGAATCCTAGTTAAAGTCACGCAACGCAAAACGCAAGAATTGTTTTTGAATTGATTCAATCCTCTCTGAATGAACTTGGTAGCTGGGATTCCAAACAATAGATCCGTATTCTAGTATAGGTCTAACTAAAGTGGTAAAAAGAGCTTTTGTAACATAAGGATCTTTGAACTCTTTTGACCATCGCTTTACAAATGCAAAAACGCCTTTGGCTTTATTGACTGCAACATTAATATGCTGGTTGAAATTGAGTTTGGAATCCATTGTGATACCAAGATCGACAAAATTGGATACCTGCCCCAGATTATAATTTGATATTGAATAAACAGCTGGTTGAACAGCCCTCCGAGAGAAACACATCACTTTACATTTTTGAAGGTTTAGTGGCATATAGTTTGCATTACACCAACTTACCACTAGAGGACAACGTTCATCGGCATACATTAAAATTTTCTCAAGTAAAGAAACTAGCTGCATATATACTGATACGGCAGAGTTAGGAGGAATGTAGCAAAGAGCTAAATAAATATAAATCTTTCCAGCCTGTACACGTATACATTTAAATTCGGTATATTCAATGACAGGAACACTAACTTCCTCGGATGGTATCGATGAATGCACGGCAAAAAGAACACCACCGCCGATTCTGCCCTCGCGGTCACTCCTGTATATTTGATATTAATTTGGAAGTATTTCGGAATTAAAAATATGAGGTTTGAGCCATGTTTCGATCAAGGAAATAATATTATAATTGCAGTCAAAAGCTTTTAAATATAAGTCAGTTAATTTGGTATTCAAACCTCTAACGTTTTGATAGTAAATACTTAAATTAGACTTTTTTTTAACTTATGTAATTCATTTATTTCAATATTAAGTATTAGCACAATAAGATCAAGATCTTTTGTAGTACATCAAATAGATTCAAAAGAATGGTACATACTTACTACTAAATTGAAACGATTTATACAATATCAGTTTGGATTACCAGATAAGATAAGATAACTATTACATATAACTTATTGTATATTAGTAATATTCCTCTGCGCCAAATTGGCTGTAAAGAGGGTGCCTAAGATTAAAATTTTATCATTTTATCATACAATGCAAACAAAAAAAACTAACGTATGGTAGCAAAACGAGCCGTGTTCAAAAGCTTTACATTCAAAAAAAAAGAAACTTTACGTAAGAAGCGATTCAATATTTTGTAGTAAGTAACTCTTTATTTCGTTTTTAAAAACCGATACTCGTTCCAGTGTTTTAATAGCGTTGGGCAGTTTATTAAACTCATTTACTCTACTCTCTGCTTGGATACCTCTAACCGATATCTTGCTACGTAGAGTAAATCACTGTTCCTGGTTGTTCCGGATTGATTGTTTTGGAATTGTAGGACATGGTAACCAAGGCCATGTAAGGTTTTATATACATAGATCAATAGCTGCTTTTTATATAAACCAGAAACTGGTAGTATTGATAGACCATACTCTCTAAATACACTCAAAGTGGAATGCCTTCTTGATAGATTAAAAACAAGTTTCAAAGCTGTGTTTTGGCACGATTGAAGAGATCTTAGATCGTTCGTCATTTTATGGACATAAGCAATAGGAAGACTGTGAATAAGCGATTGGTACAGTAAGAGTTTAACTTTCTCTGTCAGCTTATTCTTAAACTTATAAAGTATCCCAATGCCAGCCGATAGCTTTGCTTTTAAGGCATCGATATGGACACTCCAGGATAAGTTCCGAGACAGATGCACCCCCAAATATTTAACAGTATCAACTTCCTTGATTTCATTATCCTCGACATAAACGCTAAATGACTGCTCGAACCTAGACATTACATGAGGCCTAAACCGAATTAGCTTAGTTTTCTTTGCGTTTAAGACAAGTTTATGTAAGCGCACAAACTCAGAAATTATAAGAGCATCGTGTTCTATCTGTACCTTTACAACTTCAAGATGTTTGTAGGGATAAAACAAACAAATATCGTCCGCAAACATTATAAGTCGCCCATTTAAGTTTAGATTTTTAATGTCATTTATGTACAACTTGAACAGAAGAGGCCCTAGCACACTACCTTGTGGCACACCACAACTAATATGTGACTCATACTACTTTTTTCCCCACATATTTCCACATATTGTTCCCTATTTGAAAGATAATCGGCTAGCAGGTTGAATTCTCTGTTTTTAATACCCAGCAAATCCAATTTATGCAATAAAATTCCATGATCAACAAGATCAGAAGCTTTATTAAAATCATAAAACAGCCCAGTTACTCCAGAAAACCCACTGTCCAATCCCTCACAAATTATATTTACGACATTGACCACAGCTTCTTCGGTACCGCAGCCTTTTTTAAACCCAAACTGATGAGAAAACATAACTTTTTCTGATTCTAAATAACATACTAATTGATCATATATAATTTTCTCAAAAATTTTGTCAACAATGGTAAAGACCGCAACTGGTCTAAAGTCCTCAGCTTTCGTAGTGTGAGTAACTTTTGGTATTGGTACAACTTTGTGAATTTTAAGAATATCTGGATATCTAGAATTTTCTATTGAATCATTAAAGACTTTAGCCAGGTACGGTGATATTATGTCCTTCACTGCATAAAGAGCTTTTGGTGGAATGTTATCGTGACCACAGCTTTTATTAAGATCAAGATTAGACAAGGCAACTTCGATATCAGGTGTGTCCACCGCACTTAATATAAAAGTATTTTGAAATTTCGACGACATTCGAAAGAGAATACATGGGTCCCCGTTTTGTTCTTCTATATTA
Source organism: Rhagoletis pomonella (assembly GCF_013731165.1). Lineage (NCBI taxonomy): Eukaryota > Metazoa > Arthropoda > Insecta > Diptera > Tephritidae > Rhagoletis > Rhagoletis pomonella. The sequence goes on along the minus strand of NW_023459830.1, from coordinate 42,982 downwards.
CTCCGCAGTTGATACACAGATTCTAAAAAAAAGTTGTTGAGAAATGTTGCCTTTTCCAAATTATTTGTGAGCGAAACATCGTTACGATCTTTAAATATAAAAGAGCCTTTCTTTTCCTGCCCAAAATGGTGTTAAGAAAACCCCATTTACGTTTTGAATCGGAACTAAACTTTTCTATGTTAGAAGCATAATAATTATTCATCGACAATCTTTTTGCAGTCTCTATGACCACACTATTCTTTTCAACCTTTGTTTAAAGCTTTTTTCTAAGGGGGGCCTTCCTCCGAGCCTTCAAAAGCTTGCCTTTTAATTTAAGTAGAGACTGGATATTTTTATTAACCCACAGTGTAATCTCATAGGCAAGGATTGTTTATTTTATTTCAGTTGTACTGGATTCTAATGCACTGGAAATGTCACCTAGAATAACCCCCGTTAAGAAAGACGGATCCACTGTGTCATAACATCTTTCCTTTTCCTGCAACTGTTTTCTTAAATGTTCATAGTCGACATGATAAGTGATCTTCTCTAAATAATGATTCACTCGATACTCAAGTTTTAGTTTACAGCATAATAAATTATGATCTGACAACTCACATTCAATAGAATCCACAGGGAGTTCTTTTGTTATATTACTAAAGATATTGTCTATTGATGCTCCACTTGCCGGACGTGTAACTAACTTGTGACGGTTTTGAAAACCATACATAGTGCACATATTAGTCAAAGACATGGAAGAGGAACTAGCATTTAGCAAATCAATATTTGTATCACAAACATACACTGAGGCGTTGTTTGCGTTAGTCGATAACAAATCCCCAACAATTTTGATAAAGGTTTTATCAGAACATTTTTGTGATCTATACATCGAAACAATACAAAGTGGTTTGCCTTCAATCTTAACTTCGTTGAGTGTAATAGATATGTAGTTTAAGTAGTAGTTCACTAATAAAGCTTCTGAGTTGATTGAATTTACGTAAAGAAGAAGCGCTTCTTACGTTCATAGATACAATATTAAAAAATCTATATGATATTGTTCCTAAATAATCATTATACTTTTTTAAGTTTTTAAAATATTTATTACAATTCATAATGTGAAGTTAAATATGTATATATATACTTAAAATTTAATTTCTGGCAGCACTGCTGTCACTGGGCATAACAAGTGAGCTCGTCTCAGGAAACAGCGTCGTCACCGTCAGCAGCAAAAGCAGAAGTTGTCATATTTGTTGTTGTCGTCGAAGAAGCTAATAACAACTTATCAACATCTCCCATGGTTTTTACTGTTATTGTAGGCGCCTGTTCGTTTTTCTTCACCACAATATGATTTCCCTTAGCAAGAACAAATTTGAAACCCACCGCCTTAAGAGACTTTGCATGATTAAACAGTTTCATTGTCTCTTTGCTTAAACAGTCATGGATAAACACATTTTTCATTTCTGTGATTTCTCTCAATTTGGATTTGGCTGACATGAATTGAACCTTGTTTATTTTATTGGCAAATCTTACAGTTATTGTTTTTGACTTAGCATGCTTGCTACCCACGAAAAAAGTTTGGATGATATTACTTGGATCAATATTTGCGCCAATTTTATTACAAATGTACATTGTTGCTTCTTTAGCCGTTTTTCTGCCGTCACAAAGACTAATACCACGAAACACACAATCATTTTGCACTCTTCCATCGTTTAAGAGCTTTAGCGACGATTTGAGGTCTGACACTTCTTCACGCAAACTTCGATTCTCCCGCTGAATGGCTTCAATTCTCTTTTTATTTTCATTCACTCCACATAAAATGGTGTCATATTGGGACGACATGAATTGCATTGATTTACTTATGTCATCAAGTTGATTTAATTTCTGCTTTATTTCATTTAATCCTAGTGAGATCGAAGTATGTTGCTGGTTTTCACAGAAATGACAGACAAAGACCTGGTTGGGATTGCCCTTCAGATCGACTAGCTGGCGTTTATCCAGATCCGAACACTGAGCATGCAAAGTTTTCTGGCACTTATCACACTGCACCACTTCATCACCTGTTTCTATGCACAATTTGCATTGGCTGCGATCTCCTTTACTACCTCTTGTTACCTCGCGAGGGCAGGAACCTTGCCGTTGGTGCGGGGGCTTAGCTGAATCACCAACCGGTCCTCTTCTGGTCTGAGGTAACGCGGATGCGGCAGCCTCCGCGCTACCTTACCTCCAGATTTAGGCCGCTGGAGAACAGTGACCAAGAACTGCCACCTCCTAATCCAGGGTGTTAAGCGACACCGTGCCTATTGGACGGTTTGCAGCCAGGAGGGTATAAACCGGCTGTATTAGAACGGCGCCTTTCCGACACCAGGCCGCATCGGAGAGTAACGGTGGCCTTACCGCGATAAGGGGCGCTGGCGCGGCGGACTTTGAAGATCCCCTTCAAAACCTTAGACTGCTGAGCTCGCCTTGTCGAGCAGGCGGTCGTACGAAAAAGTAGATCACAACAACAAACAAAAAACAACTAAAACCCAGAAAAACAAAACAACAACAGTAACTACAGCTACAACAACAGCAACAACAACAACATCTACCACAGCACCCGCGTCACCATCGGCGGTGGGCATAACGGCATCAGCTGTAACAATAGCAAAAGCAACAGGTACACCAGTAACGCCAAGGAGCAGCACGCTAGAAGGCTCTAAGAGCGCCAAGCGCAAGAGCACCTTCTTGGACAAACTGACAGCACAGGAGGCATCGCTGTTCATTGAGCATGCGAGGGATGACGAACATCCAGGCACCAGTGTAGATCGGCCGCAACACCGGTCCGGCAGTTCTCTTTACAGGCACACAGGAACAGCGAGATCAGAAAGCAGCCACCGTACCGAGGGCAGTCACCGCTCCAATAGTCGGCATCGCTCAAGCAGTCGGCGCCGCTCTAAGAGTCGCCACCGCTCAAAGAGCCGGGAGCGCTCAAAGGGTCGGCGCCGCTCTGAAAGCGGTCACCGGAAGGGGAAAGGTAGACACAGGTCCCCTTGCAGCAACGCCTCCGCCACATCTGACGAGTCTGGATGGCAGAAGCAGAGGAGGAAGAAAAACCGCAGGGCCAAACCTCCTCCGATGCCTCTGCCAGGTCAGCCAGGGGCTCTGGACGACCGACACCGCGAAGGTTTGAGCGGCTCCGGGGTCAAGTGGTACCTCCGGTACCTGGAACAGGCAAACCCCCAGTTGAGGCCAGATCCATGGCCTGCGTCAGAATGGAGGTCGAGAAAGAGCGTAGCAGTAAAGGCAACAAACCCGCACCTGCCGATAGGTGGAAGGGCGGGCCCATTAAACAGGCACACTTACCCGCGCCTGCTGCAAAGCAGAGAAGCGGGTCACAGCAACAACAGCAGCACAGACCCGCGCCCGCCGGATGGCGGAGAAGCGGGGAACCCCCTGGCCATAACAAAGGGGACGCAGTCAAGAGAGGGAGCAACCAAATCACTCCGCCTGAGACACCTAGCACCAAACGGCAGCGGGATCAGCCACCTACTCCGAATTCATGGCCTAAGAGCCTGGCTGGGCAGGCCGGGCAGGGACAGGTGCAGGAGAGCGCCACTCAGCAGCCCAGCTACTCGGAGACCCCTCAAAGGCATCCGGGTAGCGGTGCTACCGTGTGAGTACCCTGCTGCTGCCTTGAGCCCAGAGGACCTAACCAGGCTCCAATATGCCATCATGGAAGAGGTATTCAAAGGTTGGTCGCACCCGCTGGCATTCTGCAGGGTGTACTTCAGGTCCGGTAGGCTTCTCGTAGATTGCAGGGCCGAGAAAACCGCAACCTGGCTGGCGGAGAAGGCACCAGCACTTGAGGGCTGGAAGGGACCCGTGATGTGCACGAAGAGAGGGGACGATATCCCTCCGGTGCACAACATCACGGTGTTCCTCCCAAGGAGCGCCGACAAATCTACCGAGTTTGCGCTGGGGCTACTAAAAGCGCAGAACGAGGGTATCCACACTTCTGCGTGGAAAGTAGTGTCCAGCACCACTGAGGGTAACGGGCTCAGGCTATTCCTAGGCATTGATGAGGAGTCCTACGTCAGTATAAAGAGGGCTGGCTTCAACCTGAACTATAGGTTCAGCTTCGTCACGGTGAGACCGTGGAGAAAAAAGGCGACAGGCAGCAAGGAGTCGGAGTCGCAGGAGACTCAAATCGACACGGTCGCCGGTTCCTCTGCTGCCCAGACGGCCGAGTTGACCTCGGGCTTACCGGCGGAGCAGCCACTCCTTGCAGTAACACCAGCTCCTGCAAACACGCTCGGGCCTACCGCTACCACTACCTCAGCGGAACACGTGCCCTCAACGCAGGAGCTGCTATCAGGTATAGACTCCGACCTTGACGTGCTCCACCTATGAATCCCCCACACTTGGCAGTAGCCCAGGTCAACCTGCATCACGCGGTGGCTGCTTCGGCGGTCATCACCAGCAGGTTCGCCACGGATGGCCTGGGCATCCTACTGATCCAAGAGCCGTGGACCTACAGAGGCCAGGTGAGGGGCCTCAACCATAAAAGGAACAAGGTAATTTGGGACCTCTCCTGTGAGAGGCCCAGAGCGTGTGTAGTGCTTAAAGAAAATATTGATTACTTTTTCATTACAGAATTTTTAACACAGGACCTAGTCGCAGTGCAGACGTCGCTGACCATTTGCGATAGCAACGTAGAGGTGGTGTTCGCTGCGGCCTGCTTTCCGGGAGACAGCAGCTATGCCCCACCACAAGAGGTACAGAGGTTAGTGGAGTACTGCAGGAGGAGACGGCTCCATCTTATAGTGGGGTGCGATGCGAACGCCCATAATGTTGAATGGGGCAGCACGGACACAAATCGCAGAGGTGAGTGTCTCTTAGAGTACATTTTAAGCGAGGAACTTAGCATCCACAATGTTGGCCAAACACCGACATTTGTCACGAGGGCTAGGAAAGAGGTACTGGACGTTACGCTCAGCAACAGATTGGCTAGTCCTCTGGTCACCTAATGGAGGGTCTCGTCAGAACCTTCATTATCGGACCACAGGATTATCCAATTTGTGCTGGGAGCGGAGGCGAGAACAAACCAAGCAACTAGAAACCCCAGGAAAACTGACTGGAAGCAATACAGCGAAAATTTAAAATCAAACTTGACTGAAATACAGTCCAAGAACAGGCACGTCGATCATATGAGGTTAGATAACACCGTTAACGAACTGAATGGTGCCATAATGGATGCCTTTCACTCCAGCTGCCCTGAGGTGAAACCAAAAGGGAAGGCTCAGCCCAGCTGGTGGTCTCGGGAGCTATCGGTGCTCAGAAAATAGGTACGGAAACTTTTTAACAGGGCAAAGCGTACAGGGCTTTGGGCGGAGTATTCAGCCAGTTTAACTAATTACAGTAAAGAGATCAGGAAGGACAAACGGGGCAGCTTCAGGAAGTTCTGTGAGGACATCACATCGACTCCTGCAGCCGCTAGACTACATAAGGCCCTGGCGAGGGATCATACTGACACCAAACTAGCAATCCGGCTAGCTAATGGTAACTACTCAGGGAACGAAAAAGAGAGGGCGCTTGCCCTGCTCTCGGTCCACTTCCCGGATGCCACTCCGACCACGAGGGAGGTACCATGCCAAAGAACTAGGCCATACCCTGCAGACGGGAAGCTGGCTAGAAGACTAATCACCCACCGATCAGTCTGCTGGGCTTTGGACTCCTTTGATCGGTACAAATCCCCTGGGGTGGATGGCATCTGTCCAGTGTTGCTGAAACAAGGTAAGGAGTTCCTACTGCCGCACCTCGTCAACATCATGCGGGCGAGCTTAGCGCTTGCCCATATCCCCGAGGCGTGGCAGAGGGCTCGGGTTATATTTATCCCGAAGATAGGTAAGAGAGACTACTCTCTCGCTAAGTCCTTCAGGCCGATAAGTCTTACCTCCTTTCTGCTAAAAGCAATGGAGAAGGTCATCGACCATGAAATTAGGAACAACACCCTTAATGCAGCGCCTTTGCACCCCGACCAACATGCCTACAGAGTGGGCAGGTCCACGGACACTGCACTATACGCCCTGTCCGCGGATATACAAGGTGCTCTTGAGTGTGGGGAGACAGTACTCTGTGCCTTCATCGACATTGAGGGGGCGTTTGACAACACCTCTCACGGTAGTGTCTTTTTAATTTTTTATAGTCTACTTTTTTTAATATATTGTGGTTTAAATTTTAGTCCAAAAAGTTCGTGGTTTAAAAATCAAACCAAAATGTTTTAATTCTAGTTTCTAGGTTTCATATATAGAAAATTTGGTTTAAAATCTAAACCGAAATAGAACATTTTTGCACACAGCGAAATGTGGTGTTGATTCAAACTCAACATATGAAAGCACATTTACATGCGTGCCTGTAGCTGAGTGTGCAAAGCTGCTGGATACTAAGGCTGTCCGGGTCAATCCCCATCAGACGGAGCATGAAATTTAATTTTTATTTTTTATTCTTAATTATGAAAATATTTGGGTTCAAAATTTAAACCGAACTGTTTAAATTCTAAACCCAACATATGTGCCCTCTTTTTTTTAAGTTTAGGTTTGTATTTGAAACCGAATTTATGTAGTTTGGTCATATATGTAGTCCAAAAGTTTAAAATTAAAACCGAAATTTTTAACCGTGTATTGAAACATTTTGGTCCAACATTTTCACCAAGAGTTCACGCTCATGATTTTTAGTGACGCATTTGTCTTCTAATATTACGGTAAAACTGTACATGCATACAAAGATACGAGTAATTTATCATGGGAGGTGCCACGTCCCTATTTCCAATAGCCCCAACTTTTCTTCATGCCCAGTCGCGTTTTATATATCTTGTACATACAAAGTTCCAGTACTCTTCCATAAACACATTCAGAGATATGCAGTATGAAAAATTCGATGTGTATGGGAAGTGCCACGCCTCCTTTTCCGATAACCAAAATTTATCTCCATGAGTATGCGATTGCTTGCATATATCTCCATACCAAGTTCGAGACCTCTTCCATGAACATTTTCCGGGATATGCAGTATGTAAAATTCGGTTTGTATGGGAGGTTCCACATAACTTTTTCCAATAACCGCAATTTTTATCCATGAATATGCAAATGTTTTCATATACCTCCATACCATATTCGAGTAGTCTACCATGAACACTTCCAGAGATGTGCAATATGAAAAATTCGGTTTGTATGGGAGGTGCCACGCCCTCTGCACCTAGCGGTATGAAATATATTTTACATCCGATTCTCATGCCTACCATATATAACACAAAAAATTTCATAATGATCGGTCGAGGCGTTTAGGAAGAGTTCAATTTTTATATGTATATTAGATAAGCACGATTCGAGAAGCACAGAAAAAATTTCGATGAAAACAAGTAAGAAAGTCTAAGTTCGGGCGGAGCCGAACATTAAATACCCGGCGCAAGTATTAAATATATGTTTTTTCACCTTTCTGAAACCTACCGCTAGATGGGAAGCCGGGGTGTATCAATTTTGAGTAAATTAGCGTCCTTCAATTTCGAAATATTGCAGTTTCAAGCATTTCTGAAATTTACCGTTATATGAAAAGCGGCCGTAATTTTAGTCCGATTTCAATAATTTTCAACTCTTTGCTTTCATGTGGCAAGCACAATAACCACACCGACTTTGGTACAAATTGGTAGAACGGTTACCGATTTATATATATGTGATCATAAGTGGGCGGTGCCACGCCCATTTCCCAAAATTTTACCATAAACGTATTTCTTGGTAAAGAATTGTTGCAAGCATCAATTTTGAATAAATTAGCTTCAATATTTACTGATTTATCGAAGATTTTGTATTTCTCTAAATTACCGTTATATGGGATGTGGGCGTGGTTATTGTCCGATTTTAAAAAGTTTCGGCGATTTTTTAAGTGTACCAAGACCAACAACTGTGCCAAGTTTGGTAGAAATTGGTGAAGCGGTTCCTAAGATATACACATGTAACCATAAGTGGGCGTGGATACGCCCATTTTCCAAAAATTTATAATGTTCTTAAATTTCGTCTAAAAATTATTGTAAATGTCAATTTTGAGTGAATAATCTCCAGTAGTTACTAAAATATCGCAGTTTTCGTATTTCTGAAAATTACCGTTATATGGGAAGTAGGCGTGGTTATTGAGCGATTTTAAAAATGTTCGGCCATTTGGTATGTTGTGTGAAGACCAACAACTGTGCCAAGCTTGGAACAAATTGCTGCAGCGGTTACCAAGATATACACATGTAACCATAAGTGGGCGTGGCTACGCCCATTTTCCAAAAATTTATAATATTCTTATTTTTCGTCTAAAAATTATTGTAAATATTAATTTTGAGTGAATAATCTCCAGTAGTTACTAAAATATCGCAGTTTTCGTATTTCTGAAAATTACCATTATATGGGAAGTAGGCGTGGTTATTGAGCGATTTTAAAAATTTTCGGCCATTTGGTATGTTGTGTCATGACGAAAAACTGTGCCAAGCTTGGAAGAAATTGGTGCAGCGGTTACCAAGATATACACATGTAACCATAAGTGGGCGTGGCTACGCCCATTTTCCAAACATTTATAATATTCTTATTTTTCGTCTAAAAATTATTGTAAATATCAATTTTGAGTAAATTATCTTCAGTAGTTACTAAAATATCGCAGTTTTCGTATTTCTGGAAATTACCGTTATATGGGAAGTGGGCGTGGTTAAAGTCCGATTTCGCCCATTTTCAATACCAACCTACCTTGGATTAAGGGAAACCTACATACAAAATTTGAGATATCTCAATTTTTGCTTGAGTTATCGTGTACACGGACGGACGGACAGACGGACAGACGGACGGACAGAGAGACATGGCTTAATCGATTTCTTTTTTCATCCTGATCATTTTTGTATACATTTGTCTATATCTATCTCGATTCGTTTTGGCTGTTACAAACAACCGTTATGTGAACAAAATTAAAATACCCTAGTGCACAAGTGCGCTCGGGTATAAAAACTATTTTTTCTCGGGTTCACAACTATCCTATCTTTTAAGTTGGAACCAACAATACACACCCACAAAATTTCATTGAAATCGGTTAAGCGGTATCGGAGATTAGCGTAAACGAACACAGTGACACGGGATATTTATATATTAAGATACCCTACTATAAGCACCTACCATAGATACGTTTGCGTTCCAAATTTCTATTTCATTTGACTTATGGTTTTGAAATTACAGCTGATAAAATTTTCCACGCCTGTGGGATGTGCCATGCCCCTTTTACAAACCCATTTATATATAAGCACCTACCATTGATATATCTGCATACTAAATTTCAAGTTGTTGGACTTATAGTTCCGAAGTTATAGCTGATAAAAAATTCCATGCCTATTGGATGTGCCATGCACTCTTTTCCAAACTCATTTATATATACCCTAATATTAGTACCTACCATTAAAATGGCTGCGTACGAAATTTCAAGTTCAAGCGACTTATAGCTCCGGAGTTATAGCTTTTACAAACTCACTTATATTTAGCCTACTATAAGCACCTACTACAGATACGTCTGCGTACCAAATTTCGATTTCACCTGACATATGATTCCGAATTTTCTACGCCTATGGGATGTTCCACTCAGTTATATACAGTATATTTTGCTTTGCTGCCTTTATGCTTAAGTGCACATTTAAGATACCTACCCTAAAATGCGCATTAGCGGCATTATTTTTATACCTTTCATGAGCATGAAATGGTATTATAACTTTGGTCCGATGTTTGTAAGTACCAGAACAAAAAGAGATAGACCCATCAAAATGTATACTTATATGATCAGAACGTCGAGCTGAGTTGATTTATCCATGTCCGTCTGTCCGTCTGTCCGTCTGTCCGTCTGTCCGTCTGTCCGTCTGTCCGTCTGTCTGTCTGTTTGTATGCAATCTAGTCTCTCAGTTTTCGAGATATCCGGATCAAATTTGGTAGGTGGGTGTATTTTTATAATGTATTAATCATTTGTCGGAACCGGAAGAATCGGACCACTATAACATATAGCTCCCATACAACTGATTGTTCAGATATGAGATTTTTCGTTATAACTTCTCCATTTACGCAGCTACGAACATGAAATTTCGCAGCACTTGCACCCATTATCAACAGAATGCTTACAGTGAAAATTACAAAGATCGGGTCACTATAACCTATAGCTCCCATACAACTGATTGTTCAGATATGGGATTTTTCGTTGTAACTTCTCCATTTATGCAGCTACGAACATGAAATTTTGCAGTACTTGCACCCATTATCAACAGAATACTTACAGTGAAAATTACAAAGATCGGGTCACTATAACCTATAGACCCCATACAACTGATTGTTCAGATATAAAATTTTTCGTTATAACTCCTCCATTTATATCGCTAGGAACATGAAATTCCGCACTGTTTTCAATAGTTATCAACAGAAAACTTACAGAGAATATTAAAAAGATCGGGTAACTATAACCTATAGCTCCCATACAACTGATTGTTCAGATATGAGATTTTTCGTTATAATTCATCCATTTATGTAGCTAGGACCATGAAATTTCGCGCTGTTTTCAGTCATTATCAACAGAAGACTTACAGTGAAAATAACAAAGGTCGGGTCACTATAACCTGCAGACCCCATACAACTGATTGTTCAGATATGAGGTCTTTTATCATAACTCCTCCATTTATGCAGCTAGGAACATGAAATTTCGCACCACTTTCACTCATTATTTACAGAATACTTACAGTGAAAATAACAAGGATCGGATGACTACAACATATATCTTCCATACATCTGATTGTTCAGATATGGGATTTTACGGTAAAACTCCTTTATTTGAATAGCTAAAACCGATAAATTTCGTAAGATATTTTATTGATAATAATACAAAGTCTACTGGGACAATCATCAAAATCTATGCTGTATAAGCTTTATCTCCTATAGCACTGATTGTTCAGATACCAGTTTTCAGTTTTTGCCATATATCTCCTTTATGTAGGAAACTAAACCCAATAAATTGTGTTACCGGTTTACATACCGATCACATAGCAGTGAAAATCACTTAGATTGGTGCCATATAAAGTATATCTTCCATACCTCTGATTGTTTAGATGCGATTTTTTATATAAGTATGTAACTCCTCTATCGATGTATGCAGATGTATTCAAAAGCAGTAATCTGTCAAAGTAAAATTTGCAGATGTTCATGAAAGGTATGAAGCCTTCGGCATAGCCGAAGACAGCGCTGCTCTTACTTGTTAACATTTATAAGGAAACTCCTCCGATATATGCATTCAACATACCTGCCTTAAAAACTGTGCAACTACTTTAGCGATTAAATTTTTAGCCGAAATATTTCCCTTCAAGGTGGTGAATTATGTTCCAAATATGAACGAAATCGGTCCAGCCGTTTAGTAGTTTAGTGACATTCAATATACAGAAAACTCTATGAAATTGTGAAATCGTGACGTCTCAGCTTTCTTAATTTTTCGGCAACAACAACAAAAAATTTCAAATTTTTTTAAATTTAAGAACCTTCCACACAGAAGGTCCAAAAATGTGCTTTTTACAGAATTGAAATCGGTTCAACCGATTGGTCAGGCATCGCCGTCATACGAAACACATTTCATTTTTATATATATAGATTTAAAGGTAATCCTGCCAGATCTAGCGGCAACTTGCCTTTTGTAGTGGCAAGCTGCCTTTAAGCGGCAAAAGATCCTACCAAATCTAGCGGCAACTTGCCTTTTATAGTGGAAAGTTGCCTTCGTACTGGCAGAACACCGTTAGTAGCTGACGTAGGTGTTAACATAAAAAAACTTCCTCGCCAACCGGCCAACGTTTCGATCTCAAAATGAATAAGTTGGTGTCCATTGCCAAGCAGCAACCTGATTTCGGCGAACAGGAGGTCGCTATTTTCATCACCGGTTTGCCTCAGCAAAAAACTGCGTGACGCTGAACGTGCTAATCAGAGGCTCATACAAGCTTATTTGAAAATTTAAAATGGGAAACTTCAGGTAAAAAGCAACCAGGACGATGTCTCTATATAGGCTGTTTAGCCAGGAATTGAAAGATTCTTGCCGTTATTTAAATTATTTAATATTTAAATAAACACTAACAAAATATTTTGGCAACCTAATGGCTGCCTATTGAGTGGCAAGATTCTTGCCGTTTATTGCTAGCAATTTATACCTAAATTATTTAATATTCTATATTTATTTTTATAAAATGGGTGGACAAACATCAAAAATAGATAAGCCTAATGCTAATGTAGTAAACTCCATTGAAATAATAGATCATAGCGAAGCATTAAATACCATCAAGGTAATGCTTTTGATTATTAGTATTGTAAGCTGCATAAGCTTTTTTTTTTAAGATTTAATCTGCACATAATAAATTTCTGAAAAAAGATACCAGAGCCGTGCGGACGGTCTGGATAAGGTTTAGATAAAATTCTCCCCTTTTCAATGGGTAAATGGGAAGAAATTTTCAAGACACTTGTAGAAAAATTACAGCGGGAAAATCCTACAAGTGTATAAATAAGAATACAAAAATAGAAGCAGAAACAGTAGTGAAACATCTCACACTAATATTAGATTCATTAAATAGATTAGGTAAGATAGTACGTAGTGTAAATAGCCAACTAGCTAGCAGTCACCAAATAGAGACATACCAAATATTTTCTAGTTTTAGGGACAAATTGGTATCCTCACTAGCAAGTTATAACATACAGGAGACAGTACCAACTAATATCTAACAAAATATACAAATAGACTTTAGCACTTACTTCTTGGAATCCCCCTCCGACCTAGACGAAGAACAAAAAGGAATCAAGTGTCAGATACTAAATTCCCAAACAACAAACGTCAAAAAGGCACAGACAACAGTAGAATTAATTAAGACAGCTTCGTCAATCCTACCTAAATTTGACGGTAAGCAAGAGAACCTACATAGTTTTTTAGATGCTCTTGATATCCTGGAACAAATCAAGGATAGTCATGAAGCCAAAGCAATTTCAATGATAAAAACCAAGCTAAAAGGTACAGCAAGAAACTTTATAGGTAATGAAAATTCAATCAGAGAGATAAAGCAAAAATTAAAATTTGCTATTAAAGGTGAGTCAGTGGAGGTTTTAACAGCAAAACTACTGAACATACAACAACGTAGTAAAACTGCCAACCAGTGTACTACTGAAATAGAGAAACTAACAAAATCATTAGAAGGAGCATACATATCTGACGGATTAACCCCAGAATTAGCAACCAGATATGCTACACAATCAGCTGTAAAAGCCATGTGCAAGAATTTCTCTAACGACAAGGTAAAAATGGTAATGCAAACAGGAACGTTCACATCCATGAACGAGGCTATATCAAAATTTACAAACAGTTGTACTGAAGTAACGGGTAGCCCAAACTCAGTTTTACACATACGCCAACTACCGTGCTAGTACCGTGGTAGCTTCCGTAGAGGTTACCAAGGTAACGGACACCGCCCCGATACAACAGTAATTCAAGACAAAATAATCACTTTCAAAACAGGAATAGAAATTTTAATAATCAATCGCGAACTAGTAGCAATGATACTCGCAATGTTCGTAACTGCAACCACCAGGAAAACCAGCAAACTCCACTTCAACAGTAGATAACAAAAAAGTGCGTGTACTTAACCTACACCTAAATAGCTACATATCTTCCAAAACTTCTTTAAATAATTCAATTTCAACTCACTTGATAGACACAGGAACAGACATATCAATTATAAAAAAGGGTCAAATTGATAGTAATATTACAATTAATAATTCACAAATAACAGATTTGAAGGGCATTGGTGAAGGAATAACAAGCACTCTAGGTACAGTCAAAGCAGATTTAAAAGATGATATCTTAATTAGACACAAATTTCACATAGTAGAGGACAATTTTCCAATTCCATACGATGGAATTCTAGGGTTAGACTTTATAAAGAAATATAATTGCATTTTAGATTATCGAAAATATGAAGATCGATTAATATTGAGACCTTACGACTTCGCAGAAAATATAATAATTCAAATGACAAATAGACCAACTATCAATACAATCACAATACCAGCTCGATCAGAAGTAATTGGACAAATTAACATAAAAACTGACAATTCTGAACTTTTTATTCTCCATCAAAAATTAACAGAAGGCATTTTTATTGCTAACATCATAGCAAATAAATATCAAACGTTTGTTAGAATCATAAACACCACAGACAAAACCGAATTTATTCAAAATTATAATGTAAAAGCAGAAAATTTAAATGACTACATACTAATTAAAAACGCTTCAGAAAATAAAAATAATAGTAAAGAAAAATTAGAGAGACTAAATAAGCACTTTCCACAATTTGCTAGCCAACAACTAAATTCATTGTGCACAGAATACATATGTAGACATATTTGCATTAGAAACAGAACCTATTACTGCCAACAATTTTTATAAACAAAAACTACATATGAAAGATGAAAAACCAGTTTATGTAAAAAATTACAGATTACCAGAGGTTCATAAGGATGAAATAAATAAACAAGTAAATAAACTAATTCAAGATGACATAATAGAACCATCTATGTCAGAATACAATATCCCCATCCTATTAGCACCTAAAAAATCACTACCAGGTAACAAACATAAACCATGGAGATTAGTAATTGATTACAGAGCAGTAAATAAAAAAATAACTGCAGATTAATTCCCACTTCCAAGAATTGATGATATCCTAGATCAATTAGGAAGAGCAAAATATTTCTCATCTTTGGATCTAATGTCCGGTTTTCACCAAATATTATTAGACCCGGATTCTAGAGACGTTACATCGTTTACAGCAGACGATGGCATTTATCGTTTCAAAAGATTACCCTATGTCTTGAAAGTAGCACCCAATTCCTTCCAAAGAATGATGACTTTAGCATTCGCAGGACTTAAACCCTCACAAGCATTTTTATATATGGATGATTTGGTAGTATTAGGATGCTCCGAAAAGCATATGATGAAAAATCTGCGGGAAGTATTTTCAACTTGCAGAAAATATAATTCTAAGTTACATCCGGATAAATGTTTATTTTTTAGTCAAGAAGTTACACTCTAAAAAATCTGTTTAAAAAATGCGACTATAAAAGGAGTATATTTTTGTTTATTTTTTAAATTTTCTGTTAAATTTACCCGATGAATATGTAATTTTCTCGTTTACACATTTTCGTGTGTAAAATTCCTTCTTTTTGTTAGCAGCTTCACACAATTCTACGGGTGAAATCAAACAGCAGATGTGTATTTTGTAGCTTGTACACACATTCGTAGTAAATTTACGCACACCACAGCAGCTTTATTGCGCTCTAAAAAGGCCGAAATTTAAACAAACTATTCGTTGAATAATCGAGCATGTAATTTCGCGAATAATAAGGTAGTAAATCAGTAACCTACCTTTTAGCTAGGAAATCTACAAATCTTTTTTTTTAGAGTGCACTTATCTTGGACATGAATGCACAAGCAAAGGAATTTTACCAGTCCCAAATAAATTCCAAATTATTCGAAACTACCCAACTCCCAAAACTGCTGACGAAGTCAAACGATTTGTTGCATTCTGTACCTTTACCGAAGATTTGTACCAAATTTTCCCTGAATACTCTAGAATTTTAACAAGACTTTGTAAAAAGAATGTTTCCTTCAATTGGACAGAACAATGTCAAAGAGCTTTTATTTATTTGAAAAAATCATTGATTAGTCCAAATATCCTACAATATCCGGACTTTTCTAAAGAATTTTGTATCACAACAGACGCCAGTGGCTATGCCTGCGGCGCAGTACTTAGTCAAGAATATGAAGGCAAGCAATTCCCAATTGCCTACGCATCAAGATCATTCACAAAAGGTGAAATTAATAAGGCAACAATTGAAAAGGAATTGGCAGCAATTCACTGGGCCATTACTTATTTTAGACCATACGTTTATGACAGAAAGTTTTTAATTAAAACTGACCATCGACCTTTAACATACCTTTTTTCAATGAAAAACCCTTCCTCCAAATTAACCAGAGTTAGATTAGATTTGGAAGAATATGACTTTGAGGTGGAGTATATAGCTGGAAACGAAAATTATATACCGGACGCACTATCGCGCATAGATATCAAAAACCTTAAGGAAATGACAGTAGAAGCATTCAAAATAATGAAAGTTACGACAAGATCGGAAACTAAGCAAACAACCAGTAGTAACATTAACAAAGAAAAAAAGAAAAGTCACAATGAGAACCCTGTAATATATGAAGCGCTTAATAAATATGATGTTAAAAGACATGTCGAGCTCGTTTTTGGTCCTCCGAAATTATATTTCAAAAAAGGAAAGAAAATTTGTAGCGAAATAGATACAAGCAACCTAATTGTTGAGGCGAAAATTGACTTAGGACAATTCTTTACCAGGCTTATGAAAGAAGCCGGCAATTTAGGACTTGTGAAAATACAGTTGTCCTTAAGAGACAAATTGTTTAATTATACTCGAGTAGATAAATTAAAAAAATAAAAAATAGGTACCAAAGTTCTCAAAAACTTAACTATTGCATTAACTCCGGAGGTTATGCATGTGACAAATATTGAAAAAATTAAAAAAATTCTTCACAAATATCACGATGATCCTGTTAATGGTGGCCACATATCCATTAACAAGGACGATTGGGATGAATACCTTAGAGACTTTTCGTATTGTTACAATACAACACCTTCCTCAGTCCATGGTTACTGTCCTTTCAAACTAGTTAGCCCAGTATACAATTATGAGGCCTACGACAAAGAAATAAAATATAGGTTACAAATAGCACAGCAAAGAGCTAAAAGATTAGTGCAAGAAGCTAAGGAAAGACAAAAAATTAATTATGATAAAAGCACTCTAAGTAAGGAAATAAATATAGGAGATTTAGTACTAGTTAAAGACGAAACAGGTCATAAATTAGATAGTAAATACAAAGGGCCCAATAGAGTAGAAAATATAGATAAGAAAAACAATTATACTTTAGGTAATAAAAATAAGAAAATCATAATATATAAAAATATGCTTAAATTGTTAGAATAAGAACATTTCAGTTTGTTAGCGTAAACACAAAACTTAGAATTTATTTTCCATTTAATCACTTCACAAAAATATACTGCACGAATAAATAAATAGCTTCAACAAGAATGTACATTCATACCAAAATAAAAATTTTAACCGATTTTACATTTAATTATGTCATAAAAATATAATGAAAAAAAGACAAACACAATAAATAAAAGAAACTCAGTAATTACGTAAACACTTTAATGTAAAGTAAAGGGACTCAAGTAATTTGTAGTTATGTCATACATTTTACGTATATTTATTGAGAAGGTCCAAGAACGAATCAGCGTGGAAACTGTCAAATACCAACAAAACTGGCGAAGCGCATTTTAAGAGCGGCCAGCCAGAGACAATCGAATTTTAAGAGAGCCCAGCCAGAGGCAAAATAAATTTAAGAGAAATTGTCTCATCAAAGCAAATGCATATTTTTCTTGTTAGACATGAAATGCTGATGGCTTTTTACGTTTTTACAACGCTTTTATTGTTCTTTAAATTGGTTAATTATTTAAAATAAATGCATGCATAGGTCGAAATATGTAATATGTACATATTGTGTACATGCATATGTATGCGAGAGATACAATTTTGTGAATCTAAAATGTGAAAGTTATGCAAATATGTAGTATGCAATTGGCAAATTCGTTGGTGATTTGCCGTCGGCATTTGGGTTGAAAAAATCGACTTTTACGTTTTTACCGATTCATATGGTAGATGTTACGCTATTTTCAACGCAACAAACCGCAGTTTTCTAGCTGCCTTAGTTTTTCCCCAAATTCACTTTAAAGATGGACACATTGACCAAAAAACGCAAATGCGCACTGTTTGGTGATTTGATGTCGGCATCAAAAACTAAGAAAATCGGTGTTTATATTTTTAACGATTCTAATGGTAGTTTATAAGTACGCTATTTTCAATGCAACAAACTGCAGTTTTCTAGCTGCTTTAGTTTTCTCACAAATCCATTTCAAAGATGGATACATTGACAAAAAACGTACAAATGCATTGATTGCACTGCACGTGTTAACTTCAAAGTTGTTTTTGTCGAATCAAATGAAAATGCATTTCCCCATGCATATGTATGTATGTACATACGTACATATGTACTCCATTAATTGATAACGTTTTTACATGCATACCTATATATGTATGTACATATGTGCATATTACTGCCAAAATGCTACGCACATACATATAAATGTACATACATACCCAATAAACACCAAAAAAATATTTCTCCAACCTTGGAGAAATTCATAGTTCTCAAGTTGATATCCAACGTCATTCTCCAACTCATCTCTAACATTGGACTGGAAGTGAGATAAAGTTGAGAAAAACAATTTTCTCCAACATGGCAGCACTGCTATGAATACACAAAAATATGCAAGTGGCAGCGTTGACAAAAAATATGCATTCCAAAGCAAAAAATCGACGCGTAGATACATAAAAAGTGATATAGAAAGGAATTTTTAATTATCGGGCTATATAAAGAGGAAAATTACCAAAAAAAGTAAATAATGTCTTCAAAGAAGATAAAACGCGAAGTGAATCATGTGGTAGACTTACTGTCGGACTGTAGACGGACGACTCAAAACTTGACTGTGACGCCTTCGATCTCGATCAGTAGTCAAGAGTTCCTCACTAAGACGGACAATATTATATCTAGTGCAGAAGACAGTTCACCAGAATCCGATAGCTCGCAAGAAGATTTATGCATAAATGGAGTTGGATTGAATGAAAAATTAGCGTCATGGGTAGTCAGGTCTAATATTTCTAACGAGGCGACTAACTGCCTACTGGAATTTTTGAGTGAACATATAAAGAGTCTTCCGAAAGACGCTAGAACCCTAAAGTGTACTCCCAAATCAGCACCTGTTGAGAAAATGGGGTCAGGAGAGTATATCCATTATGGGCTCAAGGGTTTGTTAATAGATTTTTTGTTAAACAACAGTTTGGATTCCACCGATATTAAACTTAATATAAATATAGATGGTCTTCCCTTAGCGAAAAGTTCAAACTTACAAACTTGGCCGATACTCGTTAATATAAATGGCACGCCAGATGTAATGGTTGTGGGTGCTTATTGTGGGCAAAGCAAGCCGTTGTGTCCAAATATTTATATTGGAAAGTTCATTGATGAGCTAAACAAATTTGGGATTTTTCTGTTGTTTTAAGTGTACCCAGAAAGGAAAATCATCTAATCATAGAATGATTTTTCCAAGTGAAACAAATAATTCCAGAAATGATTTAGATTTTCGTTCCGGTTCAGACCCTAATCATCATAAAATATTAGAACCAATAGCTGTTGAAAGGTTGTCAATTGACATCGTGAAATCATTCCCTAACGATTACATGCATGTTGTATGTCTGGGCGTTACAAAAACTTTACTTTTCGCTTGGGTCAAGCAAAGAAATAAGAGTTTTTCATTAAAATCTAAAACTCTTAATTTACTAAATTCAAGATTACTCTTTTTAATTAACCAAGTACCAAAAGAATTTGATAGGCGTCCAAGGAGCTTTAGTGAGTTACAGAGATTTAAAGCCACAGAACTAAGATTATTTCTTTTATATACAGGCATATTCGTACTTGGTGATATTTTAGACCCTGAAAAATATACTCCTTTTTTAATGCTTAGCCTGGGAATAAGAATTTTATTAAATGAAAAATCGTCCTTGGAATTAAATCATTGTGCTAATAAACTGTTGAATGAATTTGTTAAAAATACTCCCCGCCTTTATGAAGAAAATTTCTTAACCTTTAATTTTCATTGCCTCACACACTTAGCCAATGATGCATTGGACTATGGCGGGCTAGAATCAATAAGCGCTTTTAAGTTCGAAAACTTTTTATGTAAACTAAAATGAAAGTGCAAGAAAATGCATCAGATTGCTGCACAAATCTATAACCGATTGGTAGAAGAGAACTCGTGGAATTCACAACACACGACTAAGAAAAAAAATAATGTCGTCTATAAAAAAGGCCTGGTGGTCTCATTAAATACAGATCTTTATTATTTATCCACAAAACCTCCTGATAATTTTTATTGCATTCAGAATAAAATATTTACTATTTTATCAATGTCTTTCAATGGTACGACTTCTCATATCGTAGCAAAAGAAGTTTTAAATTTGAGAGACTTTTTCTTTTTGCCAATCAAATCGTCACATTTCAATATTTTTTTTTCCGAAAACCTACAATTATCAGACGAAGACTTCCAACATTCGACCGAACAAATTTCACATAAAATAGTGATGTTTACAAATTATGAATATAAGTTTTTTTTTCATACCACTAATTCATGAATAGATGGATCTTAATGAATACTTCAATACTCAAACACCTACTTCAAATGAAAATGGACCAGCGACAAAAAAGGTAATTTATTTCATCAATTTAAAACAAATTTTCCTTTAATAAATTATATTTATTTATTTTTTAGACTTGATTGAACTGAGGGCCCACATGGACCTTGTCCACAAAAGTTTTTTAAATGGTATATGAAATATTCAAATGAACGGAAACACTGGCTACATATGTATATAATATTTTATTTTTAGAACATGCTGCAACCCAAAAATTGTTAAAGCGAGTTCGAGAGGAGGTAAAAACCAACAATCCCACAAAGTCTACAACGAGGAAAGCTATTTTACCAAAAACCCCATTCAACACCGATTCCGAATTTAAACACTTTGGAAATAAAGTGCAAACGTCGGAAAATAAATTTAATGACTTGGTGAGCGTTACAAAATAACATTTTTATAAAGTTAAAATAAGGAAAACTCAAATTTCATTTCATTTTATAGGTTGCGGAATTTAAATCTGTGATATCGGGAAATGGCGTGCGATTTATTAAGGAATCTTGGAGGAAAATTTTGACCAACGATATTGCACGCAACTACTGTTGGAAGGGGACAGTCACTAAACTACCAGTTAGAGCTTTAACTGTGACAGCAGCACTAAAACGTGTGTGGTTATATTTGCGTAATAATATTCTTATAACATATATTTATCTATTTTTTGTTTTCTTTTGTTATTTTAGTTGCATACAGCCAAAAGTTTCAAGGGTCAGACGAAGAATTTGAAAAAACAAATATAGCCTTTTTTCAACATGCCAGCAATCGGTTAAAAAAAACAGCAATACCTAAAACGTAATACAAATAAGCAAAACGTCATACAATTAGATGTAGATTAATCATTAATTAATATATATATTTTTTTATTTATGTAAATAATTACCTGCATGCATACATTTCCTTTAATATCTTTTGAATTAATTTAAAATAACCCTGAACTGAAATTATGAACTTTATATTTTAAGATGATTATGAAAAAAGTCACCTCAATATCTAATAGTATAAGTGAATTAACATGTTTTTAGTTAATTTAAAATAACGCAGAACCGAAATCAATAAGTTTATATTTTAAGATGATATGGAAAAAGTTACCTAAGGTGTTCAGGTATATGTAAATTAATTAATTAATTTAAATAACGTTGAACTGAAATCAACTAGTTTTTATTTTAAAATGATTATGGAAAAAGTTACCTGAATACCTCATAGTACATGTGAATTAATATATTTTTAGTTAAAAGTTAACCAAATGTATTGTAGTACATATATGTGAATTAACTTGTTTTAGTTAATTAAAAATATCTAAAATGTGGTAAAAAACAAAGTTGCAATTACTTTTATATTCAATGAATTGCTTTATTTTTAATAAGTTGTTATATTAAAAGAAAAACTGAAATAAAATTGAAATGAATAATTTTATAAACAATTGAAACTGTAAATTTAAAAGGGAAACATAAAACTCCCGAAGTTTTTAATTAAATTATTGTAATACGATATTGTTAACTACATATTACAAAAGGAGTAAAAAACAAAAATTTCAATTTATCTACATATGTCGTTTTAATCAAAAAGGTATAAATTATTTTACTACATTAATTTCAGTATTTCAATGAAATGTTTGAGACCAATTGGAGAATCACATTGGCGTTCAAGTTGAGAGCTAGCATTTTCTCAACTTGAGAAACAGTCCATTTTTCATACAAAGAAAAATGCCCTTTTTGTTGAGAACGCTATGATCCTCCACTTGAGGTACTGTTGAGAAACAACGTAGGAGATTTGAGAAATACCTTAGTTCTCAACTTAACCTCAAGTTGAGCTCAAACCTAAATGTTTATTGGGTATGTACAACTCACGGCAGCATACATACATATGCATATAATTACACGCATACTCAAATAAAACAATAACTATTTTTTTCATAACCGCATGCGCGTATTTCTCAAGGCCAAGTAAATTCATTCATAAAAATCACCGCAGCACATCTCCCCGCAAATTCATCACCACCAAGCTCAACTTTTTCAATCCGACACAAAAATTCTAAAATCTTAAAATGAAGAAATCTCGGCCAGCAAAGTGAAAAGTGGCAACTATTTCTCTATATCCAGTAAAATAAGTTATCTCGAATTTTGGAAATTTTTGGTAATTTTTGGCAAAACACCCTATTTCTCTGTTCCCTTACAATATTTCAACCACTAACTAGTATTTTAAGGTGTGAGTTTAATAAACATTAAATAAAAGTGTACGTTTTCTGCAGGAAAATACATTGATTTTTTTTAATAAAATCAAAACTTCTAAAATCACAAACATATTTGGTTTTATCGGAATGTCACAAATGTAACGTGGCAACTTATCTCGTTTTAATATCTTTCGGTCCGAAATTATAAAATTTTTGTTCATGACGAGCCACAAATTTTGTGCAGGTGGGTCAATGTGCCTTGAACACCATATGCATATATGCAAACAAATTATTTGATTTATTTTTTAATTTTAAAAATTTCTATACCTCTAAGAGTTTATAAAAATATATTTATATATATCCACAGATTATTTAAAATTTTTTTCATCCGTAACCAAATCTTCAGTACCATAAAAAGATTCAAACACATCAAAGTACAATCAATGCGATGTCCAAGTTAGTGCTACTCCACTGTACATGTGTATATGAATGTATGCATGTATGCGTGTAAAAAATGTCAATTCCAGTTTACGTTTAACCCATTTGAGTGGAGTAATTTTTTTTCGTTCCAGCTGTTAATTACACACTATTTTACAACGCTTTTTATGTTTGATCTTCATGAAAGTTACATGTATCGTCGAGAACATGGTTACATGCAGAATTTTAAATTAATTATTATTATTCTCCATACAAAATGTAAAAGTATTGCTTTATTAAATGCAAAATTATGCGAAAATCTAAATATTTCGCAAACGTAGGGTTAATGGTTTAGCGCACGTGCCAATCTGGTGGCGATTCGCAGAAATTGAATAATTTCCCTGCAAGAACAGTGACTATTACTTGACAAATCATTTGAGTGGCAAGACTGATAGAGATTTCGGTCACTGGCTGCCTACAAGTTTCTATCAAATTCTAAAGGGCAGTGTGAAAAATCTGATGTAAACATTTGTGTACATGTGATCTTCCGTCTTCCTTACACTTATGGCCTTATATATTGGTCTCTTTTTAACCAACGCAAAATTTGCAAATGTGTTAGTAAGATAAATGAGAATGTGTTAGTTTCCATCACACAATTCTTGTAGGGTTGTGTGGATGGAAGCGGCGAGGGGAAGACGAAAGCAGAACAATCGTATATATGTATATACATATGTACATTTATAAATGCATACTTACATTTTCATTTGTTTGTCTTTTTGGTTGCATGAAAAATTTGGTAGCAGAAATAGGTAATATCAATGAAATGCAGTTTACAAATACATATGTGCTTTATAAATTTAGGTTTATAAATTAATTAGATATGTAAATGACAATGTGGGGGACATATATGTACATGAGTAGCGAAGCTGCCACCCGTCCAATGGCAACTTCTTGCACTAGAAAAGATTTGAAAACTGCATTATTTCCCTAAATATTGAAAATTTTGAAAAATTTCTTAAATAGCTTCGGCTTAGATTAGCGAGATTTTTACTAATTGCTGGGAAAATCAGACGTTTTCAGATGTTTAGTATTTTTAAAAAAAGTTTCCAAGTCGAAAACAATTAAAAACTGAATTATTTCCATAAATATCGAAAATATGGAAAAAATTCATACAGACTTTCGACTTAGTTTTGTGAGATCTCTAGAAAAAAATGGAAAATAATTCTTTTCACAGGTTTTTTTTTAGTCCAATACCAATAGTTTTTTACTTGAAAATAACACAAAAGTTGGAAAATGTTATGTAATATTTTGGATTTATTTTAACGTTGTACCCAACAAATCACCGAGAAGATATTACTTTTTCCCCTAAAAACTCTATTTACAAAAAAATCTAATACCAATAGTTTTATAATTGAAAATCTAACAAAATATTACAAAAATTGAAAAATGCTGTATAACATTTTCGATTTATTTTCACGGTATTTGTGGAAATCACCGGGGAAAAGGATTTTTTTTATCAAAAAATATTTTCACAAAAACACAAACACATGGGACTTTTCGATTTGCAATTATTAATAAAATATCACAAAAATCGGAATGTTATAGACCAGTGATCAGCATGCGGTGCCTTTTTCGAGACATCAAGTATACTCGCAAACAATGCGGTGTAAGTATAACCGCCACCGCAAGCAATGCGATATTTGTGTGCATCGCATTTTTTGTCGCGTTCGTGTTTGCGATGACTTGTATGACCAAAGCTTCGTTACTGCATATTGTGGCACCACATTTTCATGTCGACTTCGGCTATGCGGTGGTATGAGCGGTCGTTTAAACATCGCAAACATCGCATTATTTCCGGATATGCTTGGCTGAATGTGGTGCACCGCATTATAAGAGCATTTTATATCTACAGTTGACTACAGAGTTTGTATGTATGCATGTTACAAACAAATTAATAAATATGAACTATTAGTCAAATTTAAATACACAAAATATGGTCAAATTTAAATACACAAAATATGTAATATTTATTTTATTTTAATTCAATTCATTTTTATTTCACTTACACTCGTATAATGCGGTGCACCGCATTCAAACAAGCATATCCGCAAGTAATGCGATGTTTGCGTTCTTTAAACGACCGCTCATACCACCGCATAGCCGAAGCCAACATGAAAATGCGGCGCCACAAAATGCAGTAACGACGCTTTGATCGAGCACAAAACACTCAAACACGACATTATTTGAGCTTGCGGTGATTGCGGTGGCGGTAGATTTCGTTACTAAGTATTATTGAGTTTGAGTGGTGCAGTAAATAAATGTCGTTGCGGTGTATTCGAAAATGCGATACACCGCAACTGATCTCTGTTATAGACTATTTTCGATTTAATTTCATGTTACTTGTACAAATCATTGAACAAAAAATTAATTTCTTTTACTTGGGTTTTCTATTTGAAAATTTTCCAAAAATATCACAAAAATCATCAATATTCATATTTAATTAACGATCCAAATGCTTTTGTGAGAGTTAGCTCTGTTAACATTCTTCTTTTCTGCTTTGTATTTTGCTTTCGCTGTTAAGTATTATTTGTCGCTCTTAAAATGCGCTTCGCTTGTCCAGTTGGCCCGAAGAATGTGGGATTCACAGTTCTTGGACCTTCTCAATAAATATACGTTCTCTGCATTGACCTCACAAATGTATAAGTATTCTTTTAAAGAGAGGAGGTTTAGTGTATCAGAAATGCACATCTACATAACAAAGCCAAAAGTGCATTAAACTTATTTTGTCGCTAATGCAAACAAATTTCTGTTAACATTGCATTTTCCCATAAGCATAAGCATATATATTTCTGTAAGCTAAGCCAATACACATATGTATGTGCATAAGTGTTTAACAGCACATACATATGTTTGTATGACTAGTATGTAGGAATTAGAGTAAATATGTATTATAGTAAATAAGAAATTATAGAAGTAAATAAGTTTAAGAACTATATAAGTAGGATTGAAAAACCGAAATAAAGACAATTGATTTTGACACGCACTCAGAACACTTTTATTTATTTTTATAAGCTTATTTCAATACATTAACAAACAACAAAGTTAAGTGCGTATTATTATAATTATATGGGAGGAATATTCCTGATTTAGATCTCCCGCGGTCATTCACAACATCATGCAGTTTCTTACCATTCAAAATATACCCAGCCATTTCGCAGGCAATGTAGTCTAAATCCCCCCCTGTGAGACAACTTCAAGAAACTTAAAGACCAATAATCGATCAAAAAATTGTGTAACCAACGTTTTCCGAACAGCGTAATATAATCGGACGTCTTCCTTTATCATTTGTTTCTTCAAAATGTGCTACTACATAGAATTGGTTCTGATCTTCATGCTCAAAATAGTAATAATCAGGGTCATTACTTGTGTGGTGATCATTAAACTTTAGTACTCTTTCAATATCAACTACTTCACTGTAAAGTTGGCAGTTAAGTTGAGTAACTGGCTCCTCCAATTCTTGATCGGTTTGAGCATCCTGAATCAATGACTCGGGAGTAGGTAAAGACTGCTCAGTCTCCAGGAGGAGACACCGTTCTGCAATTCTTCTCAGTTCTCTGATATATTGGTGGTTATATTGTCTTTTCTTTTTTACAGAGCCTCAATTCCAATATTCCTCTGAATCTTCATTATCTGCTTCATTTACCCACTTCTGGATGCGTTTGACTGCAGTTTTCGGACATGGTAAAGTTACTTGTGACAAAACAGCAACAGTGTGGTTCCAGATCTTGTCAATAAAACGCCCTAGTTTAAATTTTTTTCACATTTTATTACCTTCAAATGGTTTTCAGCGATAGTGTTGACAACATGCTTGTGGTCGGGCGTTATTAAAGTTGACCACAGTGGGGCATACGGCAGAATATCATTTAAGATGTAACCCCAAAATTGTAGTGATCTGCACTCATTTCTTTTCGCTCTCATTCTACTCTCTTGCGCTTTTTGTTTGACTACATAAGTACCTTGATTTCATACCCTCCTCCCGATATTCGTTGTGTTACCTATCTTCAACTAATTCGATCTGAAAATTTTCCGCCATCTGTGCGAGGTATAGTAAAGCACTTTTGTTTTCTTAGGAAAATGTCGTTTCATATATTCGAAATCTTTGCTGTGTGCAAGAAGAGCTACGGTTTCAAGATAAATCCTTATGGATGATTTATTAATTTTATTTTTGCGTATCCATTTTGAAACCATGTTCATGATGTGGGAATAGCAAGTTAACAGTCGAATGAGGTGAGTGTCTAAAGGAACATTTTTCGTGAGATAATCGTGAACTTTAATTAAATAATCGAGTACCGAGACCGAAGAGGTTGTATGATCATTTGTAATGTACTCCATAAGAGATATAATCTTGTGTTCTACCTCGGTGACGCCGACATAATAATATACTCTCTTTGAAGAGGTGTACGGCTTCCTTACAATTCAGCCAGTTGCATCAAAATAAACTGTGAGTTGCAAATTCGATTTAATAAATTTTATTTGTTCCTGAAAACCCATGATAACTTTAAATGGGGCACTGTACTGCCGAATGTACGAATGATTGCCTTTGGCTATCTGCACACTTGTCGTCCAATCATAGTTGCGTTATCGTCTCGCCTTGAAATTTTGAGCCGAGCACATGCATTTCAAAGGCGATCTGCACACTTGTCGTTATCAGCTAGTTATCGGCATATCGTAAAAGATGCAGAAACGGATAAGTACGGAACTGTCGTTTGTAATCGTTGTGCACGCATTGTTTGTTTACATTTTATGGGGAAAAATTAATGAAAAAGTTAATATTTGCATTAAAATTGCATAAAAATTAGTATTTTTTGCATCAAATCTGTGGAAATTATTAAAAAATGGATAATTGCATTAAAATTCAATAAATGTGAGCGTTTTAACTATAAGACATAACGAAATCGTAAAAAGTCTCTGTGTGCATGCACAAAACACATTTCAGGAAAAGAAAAGAAGAGATGTTACTGAAAAATGATGTTTAGAATTTTTGCAGCACAGTCTATATTTTAAAAATTACAGGTTTTTGCAAATATTTCGCGAAAATATCAACCATAAAAATAGAAAATACCTGCTCCAAGTGAATTTTTAGACGCCAAATGAATTGAAATATCACGACCGAGTGTACGAAAGTGTAGTCGTCATGTAATCGCTGCATCATGATTGTGACGATGAAGCAACTATAATTGGACGACCAATGTGCAGAAAGCCTTTGGCGGCAATTATGCGAGATACGAGATCAGCTACATCGTCCGGATGGTTATCATTTTCCGATAATATTTCAGATCTTGCCTTTTGTATAACTGACAGAAAATGAGCGAATTTGTAATTATTGTGATTCTGAGCAAGGGACGTATTCATTTCTCGAATGAATTGTTCTTGGACTGTGATGGGTTTCGTAGTTTTTAAATTTTCTTTCGTCTCATATCTCCGTTTTCCGCACAACTTATAGACACAGGGTCTGGAATTGTCAGTATGATCGCATTCATCTGGAGTTGCAAAAACTTGTGTGTAAGTCCTAAATTTTTCGACTCTTCTGGAAAACTTGAAGTTCTTTGAACAGCCGTTATTTTTGCAAAATGCGTAGTCAACAAAAAGTTTCTTGCGATATTTAACTCCAGTGAAAACTAGGCTAAAGCATTGTTCACTCAAAATCGGTACGCGTTCCAGCAATTCCTGTACAGCAATTGTTTCAATGTATTAAAAAGTTGCAATGCAGATCATTAGACAATAGATCTAACATTATGTGGTTTAAATTTCATAGTACTGGCTTTTAATTTGACAGTTTTATTCGTGTTGGAAGTGGCTGCTCAAAAAATAATGTTGAACAAATTCGTTGAAAATCCGACATTATCGCGATCAAAAATCAAATTAAAATTAAATATACCAAAAACTTCTAATTTTCGTCCAAAAATCAATGAATGGATTCCTTCTGCTTAAACTAACAGAGTAAGCTAATCATCAAAAAAAATCATTTCACACCAGCTTAAGGATAAGGCTGTTTACCTCAATTATAAAAAAAAAAACCGGCTTATCAGAAGAAGATCGCGCGAAAGTATTGGAAAACGATTATCCACAGTTCAGCGAATGGAAGCTATGGCATGACTTAAACCTTATCGAGTTATAATATATATATTTCTGTTAGATTAAATAAATTTGATAACAAAAATCGCATCTGTTTACTTTACCCCAAATGTTCACACGAATGTGGTATTTTTTAGTAATGACTAAAAAACATGTTTAAAACTTGACTTCGGTCAACTCCCACGTTAAAAGTTTTAAGCTAAAAAGAAACAGGGTGATATCCGCTTAAAATTAGATTTATAGAAGTTGACACAGTTGTCAAAGGGATATGAAATGATGAGAGAATCGAAACAGTCTTATTAAAACTCGATCAGACTCCGCAAAGGGCCATATGACCCCAGAAATATGCTGGAAGGAGCGCTTGCATAAAGTGTTAAGACATTGTATAATTTACCTTAGACCTTCAGTAAAGTTTTGGTTGATTTTAAAGAAAATTAATTATTCACAGGTAACTTTAAATCGGTTTGAAGCCAGAGATATGAATAAAGTTCTGGAACTCATCAATTTAAAAATATGTCCTATTTACGTCAAATCGAAAAATACACGGTATCTATTCAAAACAAAATAAGTAGAGATGCGCGAACTATGAAAAAACATAAACTAAAGATAGTTTAGTGGAACAAGTTGATTACTCAAGTCTCTAGAAAGGGTGTTCAGAAAAATTGTATCATTATCAAAGAAATTGTCTGTTATATATTTATACTAGCAAAATATGAAATCTCGCTAACATTTACCTATGGCGGAATACTTCCCTTTATTTTTCATATATTAAATATTATTTTCTGAAAACCTGTTAAAAAGATATAACCCATTTTATGCGAACCGATTTTGAGTGAACAATGCTTTACATGTAATGCTCAATTGTGTATCAACATTGTTTCTAATATAATAACGTAGTTCGCCTGAATCTAAGTGGTTGCGGTATAAAAGCCCCTCATTTAAAGCATAAAAATAACCAAAATATTGATCATTTCTACACCAGCGTCCCTTGTTATAATTTCCATTTTCCTTTTTTGTATCGGAATATTCTATATGTACCACTTCTTTTGTAATTTTTTTTCTATTCAAAATATCTTTCACTTTGGTTTGAAACCCTCTGAAATCATCCTTCCAAGCAAACCATAACCTTGTACGAAATTGCAATCTTGAAAGTTTTTTAATTTTTAAGAACTCGCAAATCTTAACATCTGTAGAGCCTTCTTTAATTTCATTAATATTATTAACACAATTTAATACGGCGGGCACTGCTTTGCACTCGTCGAATTTCATTGTATTATAATTTTAAACAATTCCTTTTTTCTGAGCACTGATTCCTGAATACAATTATGTATGAACTTTCAATTATGTAGATTAATTGATTTTTAGGAATAAAATTTACCTTTGTTTGCAAAGCTTATTAGGAAGAAGTTTGATCGGAATTTAGCTGAAATAATATTTTATTTAAATTAATAAAAATGACGGAGGTGATAGATAACGGGACAAAAATATGAGTACTTTTAAGTCGACAAAGAGTGGGTTAGAGGCCCACAGATAGGGCCACCTTTACACTCGGCATCGCATTGTTGAGAGTGATAGTGCATAGTTGTTGCATCCCAAGAGAAATGATGTACTGAGTGAAAGTCATTAACAAAAAACTGGGGAAGTCAAAGTTGGTGTTTTTGGTAGTGAATATATTCGTTTGCAACCAATGTTGCCATTTTGATACAGTCGGATCCAAATGGATACTTTCTTCGACGAATTTTTGGGTGTATACTTTTTTTGTGCTCAGTACATATTAGGATAACTTTCTAAACAAAAATATATGACGTATAAATTTATATATATTTCCGTAACTTTTTCTTTATTAAATTAGAGACAAAGAAAAAATATGAATGCAATGGCAATTGTTACAGTTTGACCATGAGCTTAAGGTTGTGGACGATATTGAAAGTTTTTTGGGGAAATTAGTAAACAAAAATATATTGATTGAAACTTTATACAATCAATCAACTTCATTTATGTTTAATTTGTTGTGCTTATACCATAGCTTCGCTGCAGCAGAGCGCATATTTTCTGATCTTAACAGCAAATAAATGAAATTTATTTTCGCTAGAAATGTTAGAAAACATTGACTTTATCATGCAGATGCATTAAAATCAAATATTAAATAGTGACCTTGAAATGTTAAGGTTAAATGGTTTAAGATATTATTAATATGTATACAAACTAAACAGACTTAATCTAGACGTAAGGTATTTTTTTTTTTGTTATTAGGTATGCGTGTACGTATGAAAATGTGAGGTTTACATTGAAGTACTTAAAAAAGCAAATACGTATTAAATGTATCACGAATTAATTGAAAAATAAGATTTTTTACTGCAAATTATAGGCTTTTCTCAAATTGATACGTGTATACTTAAAACATAAAAATTTAATACTTTTTAGGAAAAATTTTGGATACTTTATTTTGGGAAGCTGCGGCAAGATTGTACAGTTGTATGTGTATTTGCATATACACATACATACTTACTATTAGGGAGATATTTTGTGTAAATGAACTGAATTGTCAAGTGCCCAAATGCAAACTCATACTGAAAAGATAAGACTCAAGAAAAAGTCTCAGAGAATGTATCTGCTTATTTATACAGTATATTTTGCTTTGCTGCCTTTGTGCTTAAGTGCACATTTAAGATACCTACCCAAAATGCGCATCAGCGGCATTATTTTTAACATTTATAAGGAAACTGCTCCGATACTTGCATTCAACATAGCTGCACATTAGCGATACCTGCCTTAAAAATTTGCAACTATTATCAATTATCAAAGAAAGTATTACGTTTACCTGCACTGGCTCTACACTTACCCTAATTTTACAAGCTATTATTTATTTTGCTCATCTCGCAGAACAACGAAAACGGCAATTATTTTATGTAGTTATATAGATAATTAGATACCATTCGGAAAAATTTCTCTTGCAGTAATTTCTACGTGGTAACCATGTAGGGAAACGAACTAGTGCGGAACTGATTCGGTTCTAGTGCGTTTGGAACCATGACTAGTACGCGTTAATACTCTTTTGCATGCTAGCGACTGGCGAATTTAACATTGCGATGTCCTAGGAAGTGTCAATTGTCCCCCGTTGCATCCCTTTGGCTCTAGTTCCGAACCAGTTCCCAATTCGACAGATGAGATCTAGTTCGTTCTGTATCCCATTTTCTTTAGTTCCAAACCAGTTCCTAATTCGATGAGATCTAGTCCGATCTGCATCCATTTTTTATATGTAGTTCCCAACCTGTTATAAATTCGTCACCTTAGATCTACATTTCTAATCAGGCTTGTCGAAACATTTCCCTTCTATATTAAATACGATCGGTTGAAGGAAGGACAATACAATCACAAATGTTTAAACGCATTTATTAAAAATTTATAAACCACATTAGTAGTAGTAGTAGTATTAAACTTAAGTAGTAAGTAAAAAACAAAAGTGCGTTCTGCTTAAAAGTAAAAATATTAGTTCACTTTGTCTTACTTGTCTAAATTTAAGCATATTGATTTTTAAGTAAATTCAGTTCTTTTTAAGCTTATATGTATATGAAGTACTTCGAAAGTTTTTGTCGAACTTAATTTAATAAGATATACAGTCAGTCAATAAAGTTTAGGTACAGTGAAGTTTTTACAATACCGGCAACTAATTTTTAAATATTTTATTTTTCCCTAATTTTTTATAAAAATATGGTTAATTCTACACCAAAAACCCCAAAAATCAGAGTTCCAAACCTTATGCAAAATTTAAGAAAACTCTGCGAATTTCCATCCGAGTATTGCAATTTACACTCTTTAGAAAAAAGTTAAGTACTCAGTTATTAGCCCATTCAATTTTGGTATAACAAAGTGCAAGTTTGAGGTAGCTAGGACTTACCATTGATATTTAGCAATTTTTCTTTTTGTTGTTTGGTAAGTCCTAGCTTCCTCACACTTGCACTTCATTATACTAAAATTGAATGGGCTAAAAAACTTTTTCTAGAGAGCGTAAATAGAAAGTGAATTATTTTAATGAAATTTTGCAGAATTTTCTTAAATTTTGCACAAGGTTTGGAACTCTGATTTTTGGGGATATTGTTGTAGAAGTTTTATTAAAAATTACCGAAAACTAAAATATTTAAAAAAAAGTTGCCCGTATTGTAAAAAATTCGTTGTACCTAAACTATATTGACTGACTGTATTAAGGTAGCTGTACTGGATTGCATAAAAAAATAATAATTTGTCTTTTCTGAAAAAAAAAGTAGCTCTGGTGGCTTGCATTTTTAAATAAATTTAGTGAGAAAGTGATAATTATTTTGACACTTTTTTTTTAAATGCCTCTTTTTCTGCAACTGCATTGCTCAATTGTCCTTCAGGATCTTGGCCTTTGTTTATGGAATCACTAAGTATAATGATTATTAAGCAACTCAAAAACTATACCAGCGTGATTACCGACGTATCCTTTTGAGAGGTAGCCGCGCCTTTATAAGAGGAATAAGACCCAAACTTTTCAAGTCAAAATTTCAATAGGTTGCGTCTGTATGGCCTTTTTAATTTTATAAATTATCTTTATTTTTAAATGGAAAAATAAAACTCAAAATTAATGATAATCTCTGCGCGAAAAAATAAAAATCATAAAATAATCATTATTTGTAATCCCAAAAATAAAAATCAAATAATAACTATTTCCATTTGAGCGAAAAAATAAAACTCAATAATAATTCATAAAATAATGATTAAATGCTAATTTAAATTATTTTTCTCATAATGATTACTTTCCCAGCGTTTAAAATTTTAAATAACATAGTTTAGTGAAAGTACCAAATTTCACTGCTTTGGCCTGGTGCGGGACTAGTTACTATCGGACTGGTTCGTTTTTGGCGAAAAAGAGCTAGTAATGAACTAGAAATTTGATTCACTAGTTCGTGTTTTCCCTACAGGGAAGTGCCCCTCCATTATTTGGTTTTATAGGGATTCGGATACCTTCCTCATTGAAGTAGTAAAGAAAATTCGCTTAAGTGCTTTTTTTCGGTTAAGCGCACAAGTTTTTCGTGCAACGAAGCTAAGCAAAATATACTGTATACATATGTACCCTGTAGTCAAATGTACTATCTTTTTTCCACGCAATCAACTGGTATTTTTAACATGGGGATGTCCTACGCGATGGCAATTGTCAGATTTCGGTCAGAAATATACCAGTCTCATACTAGTTCAAAATATACAGAAAATTACTAGTCCAATTAAGGACCAAAACCACTACTTTGGAAGTCAAAAAATAAAATTAATTCATGAATATACAATAAACAACTTTTGATTAAGTACACTTTAATACAATACACATTTTTATTTAACAGTCTTAGATTTGCCAATAATCAGTGTTAAATTTTGTGAGTATTATTTAAAATTACAAATTGAGATTTGGATAAGAATAAAATAAATAAATATTTCAATCAGTTATTAAATATTCTTAAGTTTTGTCTATCCTTTGGCTTGTTAATTGATAAATAAAATTATTCAAATAATTAGAGTGAAAGCTCCCATAGGCGGACACCGATGGTCACCTACTTTTTATCCGCCTATCAGAGATGTCCGCTTATGGGAATTTCGAAAAAAATAAAATCAAAATTAAAACATAAAAGATAAAAAATTTATATTGCGAGTTTCTAAATTAAAATAAAATTTATTCTTCAATAGACAAAAACAGGATGAATTAAGAATAAATTCTAATTTATGGCGTTTCCTTTCCTACCGACAAATCTCATTGCCCACTTCGCTCAAGCAGCAAGAAGAGGGCAACGAAAAGGCAACACTTTTTCTAGAAAAGAAAATATCTTTGACTTAGTTCGGTTTTAGTCAGGAAATTCTAGTTGGTGCCTAGTATTTTTCCTGACTAGTTTGGGGTTTCACTGCAGGGTATGTACGTAATTATCGCCTAACATAAGCTAAAACAGTTGCACGTATGTATGTATGTGAATATTTGTGGTATCTATGTACATATGTACACATGCAAAGAGTGAATTGACAATAACATTGGAAAATGTAAGTATGCATGAATGAAATAATATTACATTAAAAGAGCTAAGCTTTAACGTTAGGAAGAATGAGTGTACTACCGAATGAGTGAGTATTATACTCAATGCTAGTGAAGGCATCAAGTAAATGAGATTTTACATAACAATGTATGCGCTCAGGTGTGATTATAAGTTTGCAGTATAGCCAATTGATGAATCAATCATAATACGCGATATCAGCTTACATTATATATATCGAGTTTTTATTTTCGATCGATAAAATGCCTGTTTATGTAAATGAGAATAAAAGAGGTGTGATAAAATATCTAATTTAAATGGGTTAGTACCTTTTTCAAATACATATATGTACCACCTTTTGGATCGAAATATTGAAAAAACTAAAAATAGCAGCATGAAGGGCTTTTGAATCCCGTTTGATTCATGTACGTAGAGTAGTTTATGTGTTTGTAGCGCTTGGATGAAGTTCAACACAATAATCGAGGATATTGTGATTCAGGAGTGAAAAACAAAAATAGCGGCAGGTCGATTTTAACAAATCCTAAATGCCGTATTTTTTTATTTTTCGCATCCAGTTCATATATAGCTCAATATCCTCGAACGACATTTTTTTTAAATAAAGTTTGAAAAATTCGTGCCAAAAATTTGCTATTCAAAAACAAGGAAACATGGCAACTGCATTTAACATCCATAAACACGGTTCCATTGCATTTTTGGAAATAGCGCCCCTACAACTGAAAATATCCTCATACAAAGCTTTAAAATCGAAAGTGGCGGCAAACTTCAATCTCATAAAATAGAAATATTTTCTGAAGTACCAGAATCCGATTATCATAAAATACAGCTTATAATAATGTTAATGTTTTCTATGACAATAAAATAAAATTTATAAAATGCACTAAGATCTACATAAACAAATTTCGTTATATCATAGTAATGAGTCCATGTATAGTGGCATAAATGAAACATATCAGAGTTTAAAATACAAAATTTAATATCCAAAATTGAAAGAACAAATCCAACTTATGATAAGTAATTGCGAAAAATGCCTACAAATTAAATAAATAGGAAACCGATCAAACCACTGTTCAACTTTACTGAGACTGCTACTGAAAAAATCTTTCAACCCTTTAGCCAATGTTCATTTATCCGATATAAAACGACCATTGAAATTATAAGCACATAAACATGATTTCATTGTCATTGGTAATGATGATTCCAATGCCGTTAGTGACAACTTGAGTGTAATAGCATTAGCAGGTGATACTGGAGTTGACTAACTATTTTCTTATCAAATACTGTTTAAGAAATTTTAAAATTGATTAAACATGCTAACTTAAAATGGAGGTAATTTTTGTAACTTAATACGAATATCTGTATGTAACTACGTGCATATACATACATGCATATACAACTGTATGTTCACAATAAAAAATTAATAATCACAAAAAAATAATAAATCGCAAAGCTAAAAAAAAGCAATTTTATATTTAGATATGGGTGTTTCCATCGGAAGGTCCACCCCGACAAAAAAATAAAAGTCTTATATCTAACGTATTTACGATTTGTCTGCTTTTTAAAATATATACTGACTATAAAAATATAATCATGTTTGCGTAAAATGGTCTTCCTAGGTGGCGCCAAGGTCGAGATATTTCGAAAAACCGTATTTATAGTCCGATTTGGTAAATCATAGATTTCCAACAAATTCACCCTGAATTGGCGCTGAAGTCAAAATATAAAGTATATTCTACATAAAATACATGTTTTATTTGCGTTAAAAATTCATTTAAAAGCAATATTAACAAAAATATAACGATGGAAATTTAGGTTACGTGACGCTACGTTCGATTGTTTTCATTTTTCGGTTAAATATAGACCTAATTATGTGCAATACAATGGCCCAAAAAAGTTAAAGAAAACAAATTGTATTCCTTGTTTGTATCACATTGAAACGTAGGACTGTCACGTATGCGACGTACGGAAATACCCATATGTAATACACTGAAATTATGAAATGGACTACATAAATGCTATATGTGCTTGTAAAAAAATACATATGTAAAAAAGTAAATAACAGAATTCAGGTGAATTTTTTAAGCAGCCCCAGAAGAGGTGTGCACATACATACATACATCCATATGGATGTACAAGTTTATGTTAATAAAAACAGCAGTGTTCAATGTTAATGCTAAAGCCCTGTATGCAGCTCTCAAGAAAACGGTCAAGAAAAAATTGCCATTATTTCGCGTGTGTCCAAGAAATTTTGACATTTTTGATACCTCACAGCCTGTTGCCTCACTCTTTCCTCAAGAAATAATGGAACGGGCATATATTTCTGTCGCAAACCTGGGTTGCCTTGTGCTTTTTTTCACAAAAAAACTTTAGAAAACCGTAGTAGAAAGCGTAGCAAATTTCTTAAGAACTGCGTACTGCCTTAAGGAAATTTGACGTCATTTTATATGGAGTTTTTGCTTTTCTTGAGAGCTGCATACAGGCCTTAAGTTAAGAACATGCTGATGTTAATGTTAATGTAAAGTTAACATGATACCGATGTTAATTCAATGTTCAGTAAATCAACATATGTATGTAAACTGTTAAGGCGAAAATAAAACAAGTAAAAAAGTCTAAGTTCGGGCGGAGCCGAACATTAAATACCCGGCGCAAGTATTAAATATATGTTTTTCACCTTTCCGAAAGCTACCGCTACATGGTAAACCGAGGTGTATCCATTTTGAGTAAATTAGCGTCCTTAAATTTCGAAATATTGAAGTTTCAAGCATATCTGAAATTTACTGTTATATGAAAAGCGGCCGTAATTTTAGTTCGATTTCAATAAGTTTCAACGTTTTGCTTCTATGTGGCAAGTACAATAACCACACCGAGTTTGGTACAAATTGGTAGAACGGTTACCGAGATACATATATGTGATCGTAAGTGGGCGGTGCCAAGCCCATTTTTCAAAATTGTATCCTAAACGTATTTCTTGGTAACGAATTGTTGCAAGCATCAATTTTGAATAAATTAGCTTCAATAATTACTGATTTATCGAAGATTTCGTATTTCTCTAAATTACCGTTATATGGGATTATTGTCCTATTTTAAAAATGTTCGGCCATTTCGTATGTTATACCAAGGTTAACAACTGTGCCAAGTTTGGAAGAAATTGGTGCAGCGGTTACCAAGATATACACATGTAAACATAACTGGGCGTGGCTACGCCCATTTTCCAAAAATTTATAATATTCTTATTTTTCGTCTAAAACTTATTGTAAATATCAATTTTGAGTGAATAATCTTCAGTAGTTACTAAAATATCGCAGTATTCGTATTTCTGAAAATTACCGTTATATGGGAAGTGGGCGTGGTTATTGTCCAATTTTTAAAATTTTCGGCCATTTAGTATGCTGTATCAAGGCCAACAACTGTGCAAAGTTTGGAATAAATTGATGCAGCGGTTACCAAGATATACACATGTAACCATAAGTGGGCGTGGCTACGCCCATTTTCAAAAAAATTTTAATATTCTTATTTTTTCGTCTAAAATTTATTATAAATATCAATTTTGAGTGAATTATCTTCAGTAGTTACTAAAATATCGCAGTTTTTGTATTTCTGAAAGATACCGTTATATGGGAGGTAGGCGTGGTTATTGTCCGATTTTGCCCATTTTCAATACCATCCGTCCTACGCCCGAAAGAAGTGCACATACCAAGTTTCGTTAAGATATCTCAATTTTTACTCGCGTTATCGTGTGCACAGACGGACAGACGGACGGACGGACGGACAGACAGTCACCGCTTAATCGATTTCTCTTTTCATCCTGATCATTTATGTATACATTTGTCTATATCTATCTCGATTCGTTTTGCCTGTTACAAACAACCGTTATGTGAACAAAGCTATAGTACCCTTGTGCACAAGTGCGCTCGGGTATAAAAAAACAACAAATATGTTGGGGAATAATTAAAATGTATTGTTGGATAGCGGGAACTAAGCTGTTAGGTGGCATGATTCTCACAAACTGTAAATTGATACGAATTGATATTTTTAGGTCTAAAGCTATTTCAGTGGCGTAGCCAGGGGGGAGGGGATTGGGGGGATAGATCCCCCTTCGTCAGTGAAATGCAACTTTTTATTTTTGAATTAATAACACAATACTATTTTACCCTTCCGATTTATAATTTTTTTATTTCAGACTGATGACAAATTATCTTTTAATGAATATATAAAATTATCGGTTGGTAGATTATGTATTTGAATATTTGCGAAATACACTAGGCCATTTTTCTTAGTTCCCCACCGTGTTGAGAAATAATCTATAATCTATACAAAAACTGTACTTTGCGACTGTAAATTTTATCCACTTTTTAATTTGCTCATATGCATGCATGCATACATAGATTCCCTTCAAGACCAATGCTTTGATGGTATTCACGGGAAAGTTTATGTAGGTACATTTACAAATTTTAAACTTTTAACATAAATGTCAAGGCAGATATTTTAAGATACACTTCTTAACAAACACATTTTTTTAAGTTATTATGAATGGATAAAAGAGAAATCTTCTTTGAATTCAGTACTAAAACTTGACATTTCACGTGCTTATCAAAACTTTATACATGTTAACTAGATTGGCCATTTATTTTAAAATTATATAATTTTAGTTATTTGTTTATAAAAATGCAGTTAACACTTTAACAAAACCCGTATAAATCCAAGGTTTAATCTTTGCGCAACATTAACAAAATCAACAAACTTTCGTAAAGCTTTTTAATTCGATTTCCTATAAATACATATTTTGAGTATGCAGTTTTGTAGCCCGATCAATTCAAATAAAGCGCAAGTTTAAAATACTTTGCTGCGACTTATCGTTGATTTTTAATATTTTTTTTTTTGATGAAGGCGTTGCGCATTTTCTTCATTAAAAAATCGTCGAACATACTTAAATAATATGGAAGAAAATTACCGACATCGTCAAAAATATGCCATACATCAAATGTAAATCACAGCTACTTTAAACTTGCACTTTATTAGACTAAAATTGAATGAGCTAAAAAACTGCAAAATATTAAGAGATAAAATTGAAATAGATATTTCGAAATTTTTATGAAAGTTTGTCGACTTTTTTAATGTTGTTCAAAGATAAAACTTATTTTCATTTAGTGTTTGTTAAGGAATAAACTATACTTTTATAAACAAATAATTCAAATTAAAATATAATAGAATATGGATGGAAATTTTTTTCAACCCCCATATCCCCATATGTAAATGCTACTTTTCTGATACATTTAAAGTAGCATTTACATATGCAAATGCATATCTTGTAAAAGCCCGTTAGTGCTGAATATAGTATCGCACAACACGTCCGATCACACAAATTTTTGTACAAGACTGAAAATATTACAAAAATTCCACTTCCAATTTATAAAGAAACTAGATCGCCCTCACCCGCTTCGCTGAGTGTATGAAATTTCTACGTGTTTCGTTGAGTAAAATTTATGTCAAGAAAACTCAATTAAAAAACAGGAGGTTTAAAATTTGTTTAACCATCTTCAAATTATTTTCAAACTAAAACTTTCTTTGTCATACTTTTTCAATTAACGTATCCTCTGAACTGAATTCGAGATTTTAAACAGGTGGAAACCTCTTACAGTAATATTGAAATGAAACCCTTGAAAATCCATTCTGATTGATACCCATATTATAATTAATCATTTAAAATATTGAATAGTTTGAATTTAACTTTTTAAAAAGATGGCAACCTATGTGATACATATTGTGGTACACATTCAAAACCATTTAGATTCATACCAATCTTCTATACTAATATATATTTTGAAAGCTGTTTTTTTATGTGTTCGCAAAGCTCGAAAACGGCCGAACCGATTTTTTTGAAACTTCAGTTACCTGCCCCGGATGCCCCAAGGACGGTTATAGGCTAAACAAAATTTCGGTGTATAAAAGGAGCGTGGCAATTCCCATACAAACCGATTTTTTCATATTGCATATCTCTGGAAGTGTTCATGGTAAAATACTGGAACTTGGTCCGGCGATATATGAAATCAATCGTATACTCATGGGGAAAAGTGGGGTAATTGGAAAGAAGGCATGGCACCGTACAAACACTATAATTCTTTTGTATGTGTGTTTTTGAGTGAAATCCTCCTAAATTCTCGGAACGATTTTAACAAAGTTTTTTGTGTGCTTTTGAGTGGCTCTCAGGATAGTGTAGTTTCCCAATTTCACTTGCCAGTTGGCGCTGGAGCTAAGATGTTACTAAAAACCTCATTTATGATCTACTTGGCTAATCGCCAAGTTAGAAAACGTGCCATGAATATCAGATTAAATAGATCTGCTGCACCACTGAGTATATCGAACTCTTGTATGTTATGATTGGCCCAATGGATGTGTTTTGCCAGTATTATTTGAAGCTTCATTCGGAGACACCAGGGTTGAGTTGTGTCACCACCGATAAATCAACCGCCAGGACCATTGCGCGCCTTTTACTGTAATACTTAATTTAAAATAATTGAATTTAATTTTTAAAGAGGTGGCAACCCTTGTGAAAGACTTAAAGATTATTCAAAACATTCAAAATAAAGGTTTCTTAACAATATTTCGTTAGGCAACCATATTTTAATTCTTCAGATAGCTTGCGTATAATTAATTTAAACTTGACTTTTCAAACAGGTGGCAACCCTTTTCAAAATTTATTCAAACTACAGCTGTTTTAAGCCTCTTGACATTAATTTTTTAATATTATTTTGAAATAAATAACTCCCTTAATTGAAGTTAAATTTGATTTTTTTAAAGGGTGGCAGCCCTCATCCATGAGTAAATAATGATTTTATATATCTCCATACAAAGTTCCAGTAATATATCCAAAATATTTCCTGAGTAATGCAGTATAAAGAATTCAGTTT
This sequence comes from Rhagoletis pomonella, assembly GCF_013731165.1. Lineage (NCBI taxonomy): Eukaryota > Metazoa > Arthropoda > Insecta > Diptera > Tephritidae > Rhagoletis > Rhagoletis pomonella. The sequence goes on along the minus strand of NW_023459830.1, from coordinate 843 downwards.
TTTTGGGAGGTGCCACGCCCCCTTGTCCAATTGAGATTAAATCTATCCTATATTTTAAGTTGGGCTAAATGACAGCAGTGTATAAAATTTCGTGATGATCGGTTGAGTAGTTAAATCGTGAAAGCGTAGCAAACAAACAAACTCACTTTCGGATTTATAATATTAGTAAGGATGTACTTAAAACAACAACGACGTGCGTTCGCTTGCAGTTCGTTAGAGTTTCAATTTATTTGTTGAAATTCATGACTACGCATGAATTGTTCACACTAATTCACTCATATAGCAAGCATTCTTCATGAATGCATACAACCGATTTCTACTGCGTAGTCGTACGGTTGAATGAAGCTTTCGCAGTCTTCCCAAGCAGAGCGTGTATGTATACGCGAATATGCCGCGCAGTCGCCCGCCGGGCAGACGCTGCCCAGCTGTGATGTAAATACCTGTATATGGGTAAACCTAAAAAACAGGTAACATTTGTGTTATTTAGCTTTATTTTCATTGCTGGAAATTGCTTTTGGATATAATTCATAGACGTATACTTGACTCCTCAAAAAAAATTTTGAATAAATTTGACGCATAACTTTTGAGTTATAGATGTTTTCATAAAAAAAAATATTAGAAATAAGTGAATTTTTTGTGTAATTTTTAAGAGGTGAAAAATTAATTGTGTCATAACTTTTGAAGCACACCATATGCTAGTTTGAAATTTTATGGGCAATTAGTAATTATGGTTACACTTAATTTGTAGAAGGTAACTTAAGTGTGCCCTAAAAAATAACTAAATGACAACAAGAGCCTCAAAGTATGTAACTCTACTTTTCACAATTTTCAAAATTTTCGATT